>NC_141155.1:81469566-81769566 GCF_053477565.2 Lygodium microphyllum
ATTCATGCTCTATGCGATGGTGATAGTTGTGTGAACACAAGAATTTGTAGTACATGGTGCAAGTGAAACTCACGAGCCACTACATGGTCTAGGGACTAAAATAGATGTAGCTAGTTTTCCATGCATCTCAATAAGATAGAGGTACTGTCATATTACTATTTTCAATGACATTTGTATATGTGGTGGACCAATGGTATTACTTTTTGATTATAAGTCACTTGTGGATGACAGAATGAAAATTTTGACACAAAAGAAAAAGGCTTGTAGGTGATAAGTTTAGCAAGAGATGTTGAATACTTTTAGAGCTAGCAATGTAGGTCGAGGGCTAGAAGTTGTACTTTAGGTGCGAAGCACCAACCTAGAGCCAAGTAAAAGCATTTACAAGTTTAATCTTTATGTGAAAAAACCTTGCATGACTATTGATTAATAGGTGTGTGCATGGCACATGATTGGGTTGATTGGAAAGTTGTGCTTCTACACCGAGTCTCTTTCCTCCTCTTCCACACACACACTCTCTCTCTCTCTCACACACACACACACACACACACATTCACTCTTCACTTCTCCCACACAGAAGAAGCAGCTCAGTCAGGCAACTCTAGGAAAATCTAGATAGTAGCAACAATCTTCATCACTCCCAAGTAGCTCAACTCCAGGCAGTAGCAAGTGAGTCACACACACACACACACACACACACACACACTCTCTCTCTCTCTCTCTCTCTCTCTCTCTCTCTCTCTCTCTCTCTCTATTGAGCTCTAGGTGGTGTTAGGTCGTCTCCCTCTCTCCCTGTGTACTAGTCACTGGTCATAGGTTTGTGGCGCTCTATTTTCCATTGCGTACCGGTCTCGTAGGTAGGTGGTGAAATGGGCATTGCAAGTGAGTGTATTAATCACTGGTCGCATCCCATGTCTGGCAAAACTAGTATAACCCATCATAGGCTACTAGGACTCAGTCATGATTCATGACATCAAACAAGTAGACATCGCTAGTCTAGTAGTTGGTAACACTAGCAACACTGCGATGCAACCAGTGATCAGGGAACAAGATTTCATGGAGATGTCGCACACTAGATGCGACCAATGACCAGTGATTGTAGGCCCCCTGGAGATGTTATGTAGATGATGTGCACATGGAAAAAGATACACGCTTGCAGGCTGCCGCCCAAGTGAGTGTACTGATGTAGTACTGATGCTATATATTGAGCATAGTGATGTTGTACAAGTGAGTGTAGTGATGCTATCGCAGGCCCTGGAGATGCCTTGCAGATGTCCTTCACAAGGAATGAGATGCACTACTGCTCACAGGCTGTCACCCAGGTGGTGAGTGAGGCCTTGAATGAATGAGGTCAAATGAGGTCAAAATGGTAGAACAAATGAGGTCAGTGCCATTCACTTGGCCTTTCTATGAGTCCATGCCACATGGATTCTATTTTATGCTTCGCACAAAAAATGATTGGAGTTCTAAGTGTGCAGTTGATATTGATATAGGACAAACACCTCCTAGGAGGATGTAGATGACAAGATGGTCATGGTAAGCACCTCACAAATGAGAGGAAAGGAGAAAGCAACACGGATTCAATATGGTTAATTTGTTAGTGAGCAAAAGATTCATGTGAAACTATTGAGGACCGCAAACAATATGTAGTGCATGACTAGCTAAGACCATAGGCTATTTTAGCAACAAAGTAATGTGGGGAGAAAGTGGCTAAAATCCATATATGATCATTGATCGATAGAATGGACACTCCATCGACACAATTTAGCTAAGGGAGTAGGTAGTTGGATATGGTGGCCTAGTGGAGCTTTCATTAGAAGCTGCCCGAAACTAGGCCTATCCTCTTGCTTGCGAATGAGTGCTTAGGGCTTAGAATGAAAATGGAAGCATAGGATAGCTAGAGTTTTCCATTGATAATATAACAAAAAGAAATGTTTGCATTAGCAATAAGCTAAGGTTGGTAGATTTTTTGCAATTTTGAAAATGATGAATGGAAATGCATATATATATATATACTTAAATAACTTGTGTGTGTGTGAGTATTGTTAGCACAAACTCATTCTATGCTATTTAAATGTAAGGGACTCTTGAAACAACTTGAAGTACACACAAGAATTTTGAAGCAAACCACATAGGGATTGGATTGGGACTTAATGCTAATGTGAGATGGTGTTTACCATTGACAATAGGATACCTTACCTCAAGCCAATTGTTTTCAAGAATACCATTAAAAAAATATTAGAAAGTAGGTGGTATTGTATGTGTGGCAGGAGAGGCCCATTGATTGGCATGTGTCGTAAATTCGGCATATGCATGTCATTAGACAATCCTTTCTTGTCACAATGTGTGCATGTATGTGTGTGTGTGTATGTGTGCACATATCCATGTGTGTGATAGGAGAGGCCGTTTGATTGGCATGTACCGTGAACTCAAGATATGCATGTCATAAGAATCGATAAGGCAATCCTCTCGTATCACTCATTGTGCAAAGGTGTATACTCCTCACATGCACTTGTATGGCAAGGGGTCATTGATTGGCATGTATGCGTGTCATGAGATGGGTCTCTTGCCATGCAATATTTGTATCTTTGAGTCTTTGTGTATATGTATTTTGTAGTCACTTGTGAGATATGTGGATTGGCATGTGTCATGTATTCGACATATACATGTCATGATACTTGTCTCATGATGGGTCTGTGTGTAGGGCTAAAAGGTGCTTGTCAAGTAGGCACTCAGTCATGAAGTCGACAAGTGAGTGCCTTTCGACAATCATGTCACAATTTACTTGGAATTTTGTCATGAACTCGACATAGATGTGTCATTTTGATTTTGACATCCTCCCTTCCCCCTTGGATATGGATGGGCACTTGGTCGTGAATTCAACTAGATAGTGTCCTAATGGGCTATAAATGAATAAATAAGTGATGGAAATTTGGTTGTGTTTTTTGCTATGTAATGTCCTAGACACGCTAGTTGTTTGGTGTTGCTTGATGGGATGGGCATTGCCACATTCAGTTTGTACACTCGACCACAAAGTGTCCTCATGTGTGTAGATCTTTAAAAATCTAGCAATATTTTTATGTATTTATGCTTTCATGAGAAAACAACTTGATGCAATCTATGTTGCATCTTCATTGTTCCATTTCTAAATGATATCATGCAATTTTAACTCAATTAAAGTCTACATACAACACTAGTATAACCCAAGATTGATATCGTGTATTTTTTTAAATAATCAAGGATTGTATATCAAAGTTTTATATTCGAGTGATGCAATCTAACTTATGATTGGGAGGTGGGGTGTTGGGAGCCATTCTTATACACTTTTTTTCCTTTGTCACAGACTAGGGGGAATTGGCCTTATTGAGATGGCTCTTAATGTTGCCAAAGCACTCCGCATTTGCTTGATAGAGGCCATATCGTCCAGTATTCACAAGATCAAATATCATTCATTAATAGCAACGTTGTTGCCTTTGTCAACTTCTGCAATCGTGCATGTATAGCTATGTGTGCCTTGTTGCAGCAACAAGGGATTTCACACTTAGTTACTGATGCAATCATGGATCATGAGAAGAACCTGCATCTTTGTCACACATTTCTTGAAAATTCACCTAAGATGCTTGAAGATATTAGGGAGTTAGCACCATCATTTGTATGAAATGGGAAGTTGGCCTTATGGAACACAAAGTGGAGAGAGGAGGTGGCACATTCAAAGCAGGCAAAGAACTTGTCTAGTGCCTCCTCTTTGCCAAAGCATTTGAAGACTACAATAGGTGCAAGTCCTAGTCTTGGTTCCACAAGACATCAAAATGATTGATCCGTCGAGGGCAAGAACTATGTGGCGGACATTCAGGAATCACCAATGTGTGCCAACAATTGGCATTTCTTTTTATGTAATCAAGCCAGCCAATGACATCGATGAAGGCTCCTTCAGGCAGTGTGTGGAATCCACAATAGATAACATCAATTATTTTCTTTAGATTTGAAATTTTGTGTCAAAATGTACAAGGGCTCTAATAATGCCAAGTTATAATAGTTTCAAGTGGAGCGTGGGATGCAAAAGGTCAATGCATTGATTGTGCAATGCATTGCCTTCACTTGTGAGCCCCCTTGGGTTACGATCTTCACCTCATTCAATGGTGGTACATTGAATGATGTATTGATGTGGGGTCCTTTCAAGGAATGTAGGTATAGAAGAATCATCGAGCGCTTGCGCAAGTCATCAGTGGGATTCAGCCCTAATCCTGATAAGGTGCCCAATATAGAGGGAGAAAGCTAGGATTGTGGGCATTATCAATAATATACCAAACATTATTCATGCACTAGTGGATGGGATGAAGGCCGTGCATAGTGCTGGAATCATCCATTCAAGCATAGTGCCAGCATCATCCATTTAGACTTGCATGCTAAGAACATGGTACTAGACTTTACCACAGAGAACATCCCTAGGGTTGGCATCATAGACTGGGGTCTAACGCTCATTTTTGGCATGAAAAGATCAGCAATCAATTGTGGTGGTCCAAATGATCACATGCACCTCATAGATGAGCATCAGCGGAAAGGAGAGTTGGAAAGGAGAAGAAGACCTTGGATTGCACCTGAGATCTACAACCCACTGTGCCAGTCTGCCTCTAGCAAGGAGTCAAATGTGTATGCAATCGACTGGCTCGGCACCTAGGCCAAAACTTGTGGTTGTGCAAGAAGCCAAGGGATGCCCCAAATGAAGTGATCATGCATCTCATAGAGTTAAAGGCAAGTGATCGCATGTTGGTAGATGACAGGGTTGCACGTATATCCTTTGCAGACCTCGACGAATTTTTGAGGCACAGAGATCCCCTGTTAGAGCTTGGTCCTATCTTAGCTCACCCCTTTTGAATAACCTGACTCTTACAATCTCTACTTGCATTTTGTAAAACAATCTATCAATTTTTGGAGTTTCCATGACTTGTGAATCCAAACATGTCTTGAAAAGATTGGCAACTTCGTGAAACTCTATACTCCATGGAACGAGACTCGTCATTTATGCTTTTAAGAGTAATTATTCCAAGATTTCATGTCTATGTCTCATTCACAAATTTTTTTGTATGATTGATAGGTTTTTCAAGTTTTGAAATTCACTAGTTGCAATGTGTCATGTTTTATATCATGGTGAATATTTTATATTATAAATTGTTTCTAGTTATTAGTAAATGTGAAACATTGGTGTCCTGTGAGTATTCTAATGTATACACAAGGTTTCTGAGTGCAAATAATCATATCTTAGTGCAAATAATCATATCTTGATATTTACATAATAGACCACAATGCTTATCATAATGCACTTAATAAAGGTAACACTTAGAAAATTTCAAAGTCACTAGAACCATTGAGAGATTTTTATGAACCTTTGATAGCTACTTTGCAATTAAATCCATGATAAACTTGGATATCAGATTATCAACCATATCCCATTTTATCTCCATTGAAGTGGTGTCATTATTTAGTAAGATTTTTAAAAATGTGCAACAATGTATGTGTACATGCATGAGTGTGTGTGTGTGTTATTCCTTGCAAATAAGATGCTTTAATCTAAAAGCTTGAAACCAATCTTTTATGGGTCGTAGTTAAGTTTGTAATGGTGTATATGTTTCTTTCAATTTTGAGTTATATTTTGTTTTATATGCAACTGATACAAAATGTGTAAGGATGTGTATATGCACACATTTAAGGGTATTGTTCCTTGTTGCAAACAAGATGATTTAATCTAAAGGCTTGAAACCAATCTTTTATGGGTTTTGGTTAAGTTGGGAATGGTTTATATGTTTCTTTAAATTTCAAGTTATATTTGGACTTATGTGCAATTGGTATAAAATGTGATCATATGTGTGTGTGCATGACACTACATGTGTGTGTGTGTGTGTGTGTGTGTGTGTGTGTGTGTGTGTGTGTGTGTGTGTGTGTGTGTGTGTGTGTGTGTGTGTGTGTGTGTGTGTGTGTGTGTGTGTGTGTGTGTGTGTGTGTGTGGTTTCTTGCAAACAAGTTACTTTAATCTAAAAGCTTGAAACCAATCTTTTGTGAGTCATAGTTAAGTGGTAATTAATTGTATGTTTCTTTGATTTTCAAGTTATATTTGGATTTATGTGTAATTGATATTATTTAAAATTTGATATAATTTTGTAGTAGCATTGTGAAGGAACAAAATCTTAGGTATTTTTTATGTGTTTTTCTGCAAGCATGGGTAGATTAAAGAAACAAAAAATTTGTGAGGTTTCAAAGGGAGATATTGCAGCATTTTTCAGCCATCCATTAAATACCCATGCAACCACAAATGTTATTAATGATTCACAAACATCAACAAATCAATGAGATACATCTATTCTTGGAAATGAAGCATGGAAATGAAGCAAATAGTGAGAATGAAACACCATATCAAATAGTAAGAGATCAAAAAATTTGTGCCACTACTAGTGTTGGAGTAGTTGAAACACAAGTTATACCAACTGTACAAAATGCTCCTTGTCAATCTATATAAACAAATGAAGAAGAAATGTCAAGTTCCCTGAAAAGCACACAAGCTAGTGAGAAGAAAAATAAATTTGTTGCTCATGGAAAATGAGAACTGATTACACACCATCTCAAAATTGACACTATAGAGAAGCATGCAAGAAAGGTATATGAAAAAACCATTGTTATGGGCAAGTAAGTCAAGTAAGATGGAAGTCTAGTGAGGAGTGTCTACATCTAAAGAATGTAGGACTATATGAGAAACATTTGCTTGAGCAAGCACAACATGAGAAGTTATCAATTAACAACATGTTCAAAAAAGTGCAAGATAAGACCTTAAAAGTGAAATCCTGCAATTGAATGTATTTTTTATCATTTATAATTATTAATATATTCATAATATATTTTGTATTGTGTGTAATATCAAATCGTAATGGCTTTTTTATGTCCAAACTTTTTTTTTATTTCTTAAGGAGAGGAAGACCAATGGTGGAGTATCTGAAGTATAAGGAATTCTTGTTAGAATTTCTTATTGATAATTTTTCACAATCGCATTGGTCACACAGTAGTGGATGGGATTTGGTAGAAGCATTAGATGAGGTTGTCAAGAAAGATTTGAGAGAAAAAATCAAATCTTCTCAAATTTTTGCTCTCTCGCTAGATGAGGCCACATCTAGAGATAATACTAGTTGGGTTTGCATGACTATTTATATTATGGAAAATCATGTTTGTCTTGCATATTTTCTTATAATAAACAAAATGCAAAAAGATGCCACAACAAAGAATTTGTTCTTGTTAGTTGAAGAAAGCTTGATGAGTATGTTGCAATTATCAAGGGTTAAGATTGCAAAACAAATAATTTGTGTGGGAGTTGATGGAGCAACAGTTATGCAAGGCCATTGCTCAGGAATTTGTGTCCACATACAAACTTCTATAGCGCCTTTCATGCTAGAAATTCATTGTATGACATATAGAATGAACTTGGCCTATAAAATAGTTGATGAGTTTGATAGTGTTGCAAAGGTGGAGCAGTTAGTTAGTACATCTAGTAGTTTTTTTTGTAGGAGTTCCAAACGATATTTAAAGTTCCAAGAGATGGCAAAGGGTTTAACACAGGGAAGAAACTTTTTAAAGCATGTGAATACAAGGTGGATCAACTGGTACTTGCTAGCTAGGAGATTATTAGAGGAGTACCCGTCTTTAGTAGGACTCATGGATAGATTAATAGCTCAGAAGTCGAAGGAGATTGACAAGGCATTAGAGCTTTTAACAACTTTGACATATTTAGAGGCATTACTTACATTGATAGGTATTTCAATGTTTTTGGAGTGAATATACTGCTTGTACTTTTTTTTTCTAGTTTGATATGTAATATTTTGTATCTTTTTTTAAAAGGAATTGTTCCTCTACTTGCGGAGCTTAATGTCCTTGTGAAGCTTGCTGAAAAGAGAACAATGTATATGACAGAATATAGCAATATTCGAAAGATGATATGCTTGGTATTAGATTCTTTTTATGGAGATATGAATCATCCTTTGCACAAGGAGAGATTCAAAAGATGGCATGAGATCATGAACTTTCAATTAGAACCTAGCAATAGCGTTTTAAAGATAAACAGAAATGGTATAGTATGCATCAAAGTACATTCAAGGTTGGCACATCTTTATGTCTCCAAGAAGCAAGTTCGAGGACAGCTTGTTAGAAGACATCTATAAAGATGAAAAATTTTAATAATGTAGTGGAAGGTGTTAAAATCACATTAGCTCAAGTTGCACAATCTGTGTCGTAGAAAATAAGAGAATGGTTTCCAAGAGATGAACTATTGGAGGCAATGTCAATAGTTTATCCACAATTTTGGAACCATCGGCAAGACATGTGTGCTCTTCAAGTAGATTTCAAGAAATAAGTTCATGTTCTTAAAGATCACTTTGGGAAAATGTTACAATTGCAAGGGTCTGATGCAACCTTCTCGGTAATAGATGGAGATGAACTTTTGCAACAATCACAATGCTTTGGAAAGACCATGTGGTATCAATTTACAGAACTTGTAGAGCCTACAAAATCAGGTACAATTACTCGATTATGGAACAGGTTGAGCATGAGTCAAGTTCTCCAAGATCGTATGCCTAAATATTTTCGACTTGTTGACTTGGCTCAAACAGTAATTTAGGATCTTGGAGGATGAAAGAATGTTTAGTGTTATGGCATTTTTAAAAAACAAGGTGCGCAATAAGTTAAGTATGACCTTAGATACTTGCATTAGATTGTAAGTTTCCCATTAGTGCTTAGTAGAGAACTTTCCATATGAATGAGCTTTGGCATATTGGATATCAATCAATACTCAACGAAATCAATCAGATATCAACACAGAGTTGACATCAATATCATCATCATCAATAACAAAACCACATGAAAATGATGAAGTTCCTAGTACTGATGGATGGCAAGCCTAAGATAATCAAGTTGCACTTTGTGTAATCAACTTGAATGGTGAATCTTTTGTATAGACAATCCAAGTGAATGTTGCACTATGGCTTATCAATACATGGTATTTGCTCACATGAAAGTTGAGCTTTAATCAATGTGTATTGACTTGATTTACCTTGCTTTAGTTGTACTATTTTCTTTGCAATAACACGGTCATTGGTTGAATGATCTTTCATTCAATGTTTTTTCTATGTTATTATTGAGAAAACTTTACCATATTAAGTTAAAAAATAACACTTTAAACCTTTTATTACTTTATTATTTTCATAAAAAATATTCGCCAACCAATTATAGGATATATTTGGTTTAGAGAACAAATCACCACACTTTCGAAAGTCTAAAATACAAGTTTCGCCACATATTCTATAATATGAAAGTATACATTGTTTGTTAAAATCATCTATGTCCAGTAGCTTCTCCTGTGGGTATGTGGGAGATATGGTTTGCCATCTAATGCTACTTACCCTTATGCACCACCACAGAGAAGTCAAATTCTAGAAGCAAAAGTAACCATCTAGCTATGCGTCCTATAATAATGAAAGGTTTTTTCACTAGATGAAGCAAGGCTTGATGGATCAATGAAGAAGGCAAAGGATGTAGGCAAAAGATAATGATGAAACTATAATGAATACCATGGCTACGTCTTCCATCTTTGTTATGGAGTAATTTATCTCTGTATCCACGAGTTGTCTGCTAGCAAAGCTCACAGGATAACTGAGATTATGTTCACTAGGTTGGCACAAAATAGCTCCCACAACAAACTTTGAGGCATCAATGTGCACATGTAATGTCATGTTCCAATTTGGGGCTTGTAGAATTAGTGCATTTGTGAGAACCTTTCTTAGTTCCTCATAGGCGCATTGACATTCCTCGGTCCACTCAAATACGATTAGCAATTTGTAAAGGGGTGTAGTGATCAATGCATAGTTCAAAATGAATCGTCGATAGTACCTTGTGTATCCTAGGAAACACTCAACTCCCTTATAGTTTGTGGGTGGTGGTAAATCAATAAGACTCTGACTTTGGAGAATTCAATGGCAATGCCATTCTTAGATACCATAGGTCCTAGGATACATCCATATTTTACCCAGAAAACTGGCACTTCAAGGGGTTCAAGGAGAGATTATATAGCATACATCCCTCAAAGACTGCACGAACTTTATCTAGGTGTTCCCTCCAAATGGAGTGAACATATAGATCATCAACAAACACCTCCAACTCTCACCTAAGCATGTCCTTGAAGATGGTACACACGAGGCATTGAAAGGTAGCTAGTGCATTTGTTAGCCCAAATGGCATGAATATGTAGGCAAACACGCCCCATTTCATGCAAACACTATTCCATGCCTATTATTAGGGTGGACCTACACCTAGTTTTAACATGAGAATCCCTCCAAGCCTCTCTTCTTGCTACTCTATCAAGCATGTGCTCAATGTAGGGTAGTGGATAGTTATCTCTCTTTGTTGCAACATTCACTTTTTATAGTTTGCATGCTCTCAAATTTTTTTGTTCTTCTTCAGGATGATCACTATGGATGATACCCAGTTCATGTACTTGATTTTGTAGATGAATCCGGCCTTCAATAGCTTATCTATCTCCTCCTTGACAGCATGTATATGCTTTGGACTCATTGTGTATGGC
This sequence comes from Lygodium microphyllum, assembly GCF_053477565.2. Lineage (NCBI taxonomy): Eukaryota > Viridiplantae > Streptophyta > Polypodiopsida > Schizaeales > Lygodiaceae > Lygodium > Lygodium microphyllum. The sequence continues at coordinate 81,480,176 of NC_141155.1, forward strand.
CACTGTTTTAAATGGATGTTGTATCAAGAGTCATCCAGATGTCATGGATCACAACCCTTAGATCGACTTCCTTGAGTTTATCTAAGGACCAAGTGAATACATCTATGTACTTGCGTAGGAAAGCGATAAGATCAACCTCCTCTTGCTCAATCAGATTGTCAGCTATAAACATGGATCAAGGTTTTTTCCCTCCCCCTGCCAAGTTGGCTTCCTTGACCTTAGTAGGCCCTTCTATTGGTTCATTTGCCTATTATTGCCTCTTAGCTCCTAACAAGACCACCACCTTGTTACCTTTTTAAACTTCATGAAGTGCTTAGGTAGGTCTTGGGGCTTCCATTGTTCTTCAACTTCCAATCCCCTTGGCTTCTTCCCCTTGTCCTCCTTCAACCACTTGCGCCTTAGATAGACTAGGAGGTCCCCCTTTAGTGTGTTTGTCCTTACATGGTTAAGAAATTTTTGGATCACTTTCATAGCTCACTTTCAACTCAAATTTAAACTCACAACCTTCACTAGAAGAAGGAGTTTTTCTTGGTAGTTGCAGCTCTGATTCTATTTTAAGGGGTGTTGCGATACTTGGTTGAACTAATCCAGCTTGCTCCTAGTCTATCGCCCCTAGGTGGTCCAAGCAAGTACACTTGCATTATTCTATTTTGAAGAATCCTCTTTCAATCCTAAAGACATTGGCTCTCTATGGCATGGAGTCTACTTGTATGTATTCAATCACTTGGCCGTCCATGTCATATTCTATTGTCTTAGCCTCTTCCTTGCTTTCCTCATTTTTAGATTAGTAGCCTTCATACTCATCATCCGAATTGTTAGCTTGTGATTGCTCACCATCTTCTAGGTTTCTATTCTCAATCTTCTTCTTGTCCTTTATTAGTGCCCAATTGTACATTAGTTTCAAGTCATGCACTTTGGTCCACTACCAATTCGGCTCACCCATGAGTTTCTTAAGAGGTTTTGAGATTGGTAGTTGGGTTACCTTACTAGCCCTCTTGTCAAGTATATTGGGTAAGTTACTCATAAATATATATATGTGCATCACACATGGGTTCAAAATAGGTACTTGTAAAATACCATTTTTATACATTTTTTACATATGAAAGGGTGTAATATAAAGGGCTTATTTGCAGATTGAATAGAAAAGGGTTATGTTTTATTCAGAAAAAAATTCACAGATAAGACTATTTATAAGTAGGCCTTGGATGCACGTGATGTAGAGGATATACATATTGTTAAACCCAACACGAAGAAAGAAAAAGGAAATAAGAAAGACGTAGGGCAAAGGCGGCGGAAAAAAGGTAGCCCAACTGAAGAAAGAAGAGGAGAAAAGGCCAAAACCCCAAGGGCAACCTTAAAAGTCCAAGGAAAATGCAAAAGGGGAAAGGTGCATTTTAAAATACAAAGGAGCACCCTGAAATCTTGTAAAAGAGTGCCAGGCTCTCTCCTGTGCAAATTGTAAAGATAGACGGATGGTGGAGAAGAAGCAAGAAGGATAGGAAGGAAATAGGAAAAGAGGACCTAGGCCGATGGCCGGTCATGTAAAAAGGGAAAGATCGCCCAAGGAGGAGTAGGGCATGTATAAAAGTCGAAAGTGGAATGAGAAGCTTATTCTTGTGTGTGGCCAAAAGTGGCTCTCCTCTTCTTCTTCTTCTTCTTCTTCTTCTTGCTTGCTTGAGCTTGTGCTTGAGAGAGGGAGTGTGAGAGTATGAGGGAGTGAGTATGTGAGGGTGAGGGACCGGGGAGGAGAAGCTCTCCATCTTCTCCTCTCTTCTTCTCTTCTCTTCTCTTCTCTTCTCTTCTCTTCTCTTGAAATGGAGCGTGGAGCGTGGAGCTTGAGGATGGAGCTTGCTTGAAGCTTGCACTTGGATCGTGGAGCTACCAGAGTGCGCGGGAGAGGAGGTAACTCGATTGGCATGGAGGTAAGCTCACTACACCTGTAGATATGGATGGCGCGTCGGCTATGTGAGAGGTGGCCATTAGTGCTCGGCTTGGAACGCTTGAACAATAAGCAGTCTGTGGGTCTTGGCGGTTGAGCGAAAGTTTCCACATTTTGGTTCCATTGCTGGGACCAATGGATTCAAGCCTTGAGTGCTTGCCCACTTCGAATTAAGCATTGAAGTAGGGTTTTCCCTGAACTGGTGCTTGAGGTAGATAGGTAGGAAGCGAGGGAGTTTGAAGAGGTATTCGATCTCCTTAGCAAGTAGGTTTTGTTGTTTTGGACTTGGGAAAGCATGATGAGTAGTGTAGGTATTTTTCTTATAACTTTTTCTTGCATTTAGTAAGGATAGGAGCAAAAAACTGGAGCAAACAATAGGGTTTTCTGTTGCTATATAATAGGCTGAAACAGGGAAATAGGGACACAGATCCTTGGAGTGCCGTTTGATTCAAGCACCACAATGATTCCAAGCATGTCTGACATTTCCTTGTAGTGTTTTGCACTTATTTAGAAGGCGTTGGATGATTCGGTGAAGTAGACGTTGACCTAGAGGCATTGCACGCAACTTGTGGGTCATCGTCCGCGTCGTTGGACTAGGCCGTCCCAGTCCCAGAATCAGATGAGTTCTAGAATCGGACTAGTCCTAGAATCGGACCAATCCCAGAATCGGACTAGTCCCAGAATTGGAACACGTTTGTCTATCGAATCGAGCACTTGACCATTCGATTTTGAAAATCGAACACACGAAAATCGAACGCAAGGAATCGGACGAGTTCATAATCAGACGCCCGTCAAAATCGGATGTCCGATTCCAAAAATTGGGCATGACCAAAATCGGACCACTGAGTCGATCGGACCAACCCAAAATCGGACATCCGATTCTGATAATCGCACTCTTGAAAATCGGACAGAAAACTGTCAAAATTGGACAGGTATCTAGAACACAAATTTTGACGTATCTAAACCTCGAAATTGACCCCAAAGTCTATGTAGAGATAAAGGCACATCATAGATCCATCATTGGGCTGAAACTTAGAGCAAGTAGTTCAAAATTTGGCTATAAACGGTCCTCCAGATTGCGCATGGTGTTTACTGTAACGCCCCTGCCGCCCGGGGGACTGCCCCCTGCACGAACCCCCGCAGGGGGGGCTCTGCCCCCTCCGCACCTCCCCCAAGTAGGTTGGAGAGAAAACGTGTGCCGTGACAGGTCCTCCAAATTGGACCCTAGTGTAATAATGGCTCTATACGAGCATGGATTCTCACTTGCAAAAGAGCAACCAAAATCCCATACCCGAACAAAGAGAAACAGAGACCCTAGAACATCAATGGGAAATCTAGCCATCAAGGGCAAAAAGGCCACACCACGAGAATACAAAGACATTGTGTTCAAACCACATCTAGTGAGAGCAAAATGCAACATCAGCAAGCTACAAATGCGAAGATGACTAGACATGACACTCTTGACAAGAGATGTACCTTGAGCAGCACTACACGGACGACCCCAGACATCGGTGGAGAATCCACATCTGGTCGTGCAATTGGGGACTCAAGGGCATTTGTCAGAAGGCTTAAATTTACAAGCCAAGACCCGGAAGACAAGGACATAGTACCACCTGCTTATCTTAGGGTCAAACTCACTGCGAAAAGAGAGCATACTATCGATGCTTTGATTGATGAAGGAGCAGATTTCAATATCTTGACTTACGAAGCATGGACTCTACTAGGTCAACCAGAGCTCAAACCGATTGATGCAACTCTTAATCCTTACGGGGAACACCCACAAGCACTTCTAGGGAAGTGCAGAATCCTTGTAACTATTGAAACAGAAAGCTTGCCAGTCCTGTTCTATGTTCCTCCAAATGGCGAGAATTGTGGAAAGGAAATCCTCCTAGGAAGGTCCTTCAAAAAGGCAACGAAGTGTGAAGCCGACTATATAGCACAGAGGATATACCTAACACTACCAGGTGTGAGGATAATCACGACTTTTAGCAAGGGTGGCCTCACCAAACCTTGAGGGAAGGGCAAGGAGCATTTGGACATACCAAGCAAGCCTAGTAATGAGAGCAAGGAGTTGTTGAAAGAGTTGATATAGGTGTAGGTTGAACGGAGAGAATCAGTGAGTGAGGCCATACTTGAAACAAAAAGGTTAGGAGACAAGGCCAAGGATAGGGTTTGGACTTACAAATATCGTAGAAGACCACGAAAGAAGCCCAAGCCTTATAGACGAAGGCATCGATGGAGAGCTAGCACAATGCCGCGATGGATATCCAAGGCATTGCTTTGTGCTCAAGGGTATTATACAAGCAACCGAGGGATTTGCGTACCAAAACCCCCTACTAAACCACCTCTGTCAGAAGCCTAAATTATGTCAAAAACAAAGAGGCATAGGAGGAAACCTAAACAAAAATCCAAGTCTCGAACCAAAAATATTGGAGTGATTGAGCCCTTCACGATTGAAATCAAGAAACCAAACATGACCTATCAAAAAGTAGATCCTCAGCCCGGCGTGCTTAGCAAGCAGATATTAGAGGTAATTATCGAGCGTGCACAAGGTCCACTAGTGCCCAAGGAGCCTTTGACTTCCCAAGAGGATAATAAGCACCACATGCACAACATTGCTCATGATAAGGCTGATAAGCACCACAGAATCGTCTAACAATCAGGAGCAAATTCTCGAGTTAGTGCCAAGCCCACATAGGAATCCCAAATCTCCTGCATCCTCTTCACCTAAATGGACACAGGAAGCACGGCAGTAGCAGCCTCGTGCTGCTGCTCAACTTGCACAAGTGAATGCACAAAGGGCAACAAAAGACATGACCACTTTTGATTTGCCTAAGCACTTGACACTGCAGTCTACCAATGGTAGCCAGTCCACTGAACTAGCCACCACTAGTTCCAATCAAGGACCATAGCAGTCACAACTTTTGGCCGTAACAACACCCATTGCGGAACATATCCTTAGCAATTCACCTTTGGAAGAGATGTCGCAACAAACATATGACTTGGTATGAGCAGCAACATGTTTGTTTCTACTATGCAGCTATTGTTGAAGAAGTCATGAAGGACATCCCAAAAGCCACAACTAGAGAATTGCACTTGAAACCCTCATTTTATACAGCTCTATGTGAGACAAATAAGGAAAAGCTTGAAGCAATCAAAGGAAAAGGGAAAGAAAAAGGTACCTTTGCACAAAATTGGTACTCCAACCAAAGTTTGGCAGCCAAAATTGGCCATCGACTAATGACACTTGCTGAGCAAAAGAAAGCCCTTTGGGCATCAATACATGATTCCACGTGCGTTGCCCCGACCTCATTGAGAGTGTTGGCAACTGTCCATGATGTCCAGATTTCTACCACTGTCCAAAAACATCCCTTGTATGATAAAGTGCTTCTAGAAGAATATCTACACGTGGCTAGTAGGCTAGGAGTAGGGAGCATGGTACTTGATATCAAGGCATATGTCTTTTGCCTCACTCAAGACCTTGCAATCCTAGATCTCTATGCTTCCCATCAATACAACCTTGACTTCTTCAACTGGTTTCTTCCAAGCCTACATGACAAAAACCCTAAACCGTCTCATGGTTCTACACTAGAGTCACCCAAACCTCTAGAGCAAGAGAATAAAAGCTCTAAACACAACACTCACCTTGACAAGAAGCAATGGAGACTGGTTCTAATAGATAAGGACAAAAATATAAAGCAAATGGCTAACCAAGAGCAAATTTCAACGCAATCGAATGCAGGGCTGAATAGAGGAGAATTAGCTGGATAGCTAGACTCTCCAAAAAGAGAGATAGTTGAACCCTCGCAACCTAGCAAGGTTGTTCAACCTAGTGAGGCCATAGCAAAATCCCATGACAACATGCCACAGAAAGAGAATGTTAAGGCCCAACCAAGCACATCAACTACTGACCTAGTTCTGGATCATGAGTCCTTAAAGGATACACCTCTAGTGCCCAAGAGAAAGAGAAGAAAACAACAAAAACAACGACAGTTGCAAGCTACTGCAGATGACAAGAAGATTGGGATGAGTGCTGAAGAGATGATGAACAAAGTGTCTCGTTCATCCATAGATAAACCCATTGCCATCTCTCCTAACAGCGGTGAAATCTCAGACACATCCATGTGTTCTGATAAATCAAAGCAACAATTACCATCAACTGTTGCTTGTGACACTCAATCCACCGATAGAGAAACTCGCATTGATCAATCAAGAGTGGATACAACACTGTCACAACAGGATGCTAAGACCATGCCGGTCACATCCGAGGAGAACCATGACACAACTACCATAAAGCCTCAAGAGAAACATGAAAACCTCGAAGGCATAAGCAATCCTAGCATTGATCAATCTTGCTCATCTAGGCCTGAGCCCCCAGCTATGCTAAAGCCTAAGGAAACCCTTAGAACTTTGCATGAGATAGCAACCAAGCAAGCCCTCATAGAACATAGAGATGTCGGAGAGTGCTTGACCGAGTGGGACACTAAACTAAAATTATTCGCACATGTCTATGTTCATGCAGACGTGGGCACATTCCCTAGGGAGCAGTTTGAGGAATAGTTACCTTATCCGCTAGCATGGGAAGAGCAAGAATACCTTGATGGACATTATGACAAGCTCTTACATGAACACATGCGACTCATCTCTGACGAGGAGGCTGACCAACTACGCTTAACTGTAACATTTAATGAAATGCTCTGCCAACCAAATCTCTTAAAGATAGAGCAACTAAAGCGACAATCAGAGGGTAGAAGCCAATTTGAAAAACGTTGGTTTGAAAACCGCGCTACAATGGCAGAACTTGGAGCCCAAATCATGACAGTCTCAGAGGAGCGACTGGCCAAATGGCGGTCCCAAAGAGACCCGACCTATGTGGCATCAACTTCATTTCGAGTTCTAGCTATAGTTCAAGGTATGGACCTAGCTTGAACTAGCCTAGAGAGCCCTTTGATTGATAAATTTCTCACTAAGGAGGAGCTACATGTTTCTAGTAGACTCCGACAAGGCACCATGCTACTCAATGTTGCCAAATATTTATTATTACTAAGTAGGCTACCACACAAGCTAGATATGTGTGCCACACTTGAGCACAATCTTGAGTTCTAAAATTGGTTTTTATCCTCACGGAGTGACATGGTTTCATGAACATGTACATAAATAAACAACGTGTTTTGTGACTGTGTAAATAATGCCAAAATAAGCAAAGGCCAACACACCCCATGAGCAATGATGACCAAGTATAGGTGATATGCATCAAGTCAAAACTAAGGGATTCAGGTTGGCGATGTCTTGTTTAGCTGGACATTCTCATTATGGTTGAAGCATGTGACTTGCATGTGCTCTCACGCCTTTCCAAGTGAATGCAGAATGACACAGGTCAATGTCTAAAAGTGTTTAATATCCAAGTCACCACAAGACCACCAACCCCACAAAGAACCATTATGGAGGAAGTGACAGGAATACCAAGAAACAAAAGCCATGATGGAAGCACCACTGGATGAGAACCCAAGGACACCTCTGTAGAAAGCACATATTGCAATTGAGCATGGCCAAATCATAATCATCAATTACCTCCTCCTTCTTGGCCAAACTCTATGTTCAGGCAAGAGCCACGCTCTCAACAAGGGCGAACGTCTCTTCATCATCCAGATTCAATTCGCAAGATGCTCTGCCCTTGTCCTATGCAGCTCACTCCAAGTGCTACCTCAATTGTTTGATGTCTCACATGTTACAAAGAGGTTTGCAAAATTTCAAGTGTATCTTTTCATCTCAACAATAGTTCCTCTAGCATCAAGGCTGGTGACACAATCATCTTTGTAATATCCATTCTTCATAGCCTTTGGATCCTAACATTTCTCAATCCAAATGAAAGTCTAACAGCCTCAATGTATGGCATTGATTGTATTTATTTTTTCCACAAAAAAAAAAACGAAAGAAATAAAGAAAAGAAAAGGAAAGGAAAGGAAAAAAGAAAGAAAGAAAGAAAGAAAGAAAAAAAAAGCATACACAATCATAGCACCGCACCTAGGGGTCCTCAAGTTAGGTACGTCCAATGACCTTGGTCGGCTGGCTCCGTCCCTAATCCCCTAGCCCTTTGTACATCCCCCACAATTGTTTAGGGCACATCAAGGGCAGGACACAGCTAGGGAGCTCGCCTCGCCTATGGTTAGACCTGTCACCCTAAACCACTTGCACAAATTTTTTACACTCCATCTCAATGCCATTACAATCAACAGTGGTAAGCAAGGCATGAAAGACAATGAAAAAGTACACCATACTTTTCAAGCACTACAAGTAGCCACTAGCTACCAGAAGCTAAGACATTAAGGAGCTCAATTATGCTACATTGCCTTGACAAGACCATAATAATGTCTCAAGCAATCTTCAAGTGTACTCACCGTCTTCATCGACAAATTTTTCCTTCAACTTAGCCCCTTGCTTCATTGACCCATTGCTATACAAGGAACCAGGCCGAGAGTCTTCTAACTAAGTAATACCTAAATACGCACGTGTATTCACTTAATATTCACACTATAACCTATACATGGTTTGGGTCCTCAAGTGCAGGACAATACTCCGGCTTGCTTAGAGTTTGACCTGTCTCCCAAACTAATCAAAATATGTCTTATGCACGATAAGAAGACTAGCACTACCCCTTAGGGAGAGACCACATGAGAGGTTTTCAAATTGTAGGTATTAAAGACTCCAACGAAAGCACCATCAACTCTACATCAACACTCAACTCTGAACTCTTGTCCTTTACTTCATCATGCAAGACCACTAGAGAATCATCATGAGCAGAATCCACAATGAGCATCCCGAGAACACCAACACCTGTGCCAACTATGAGTGATCATTCCCAACAAAGAGTAGCCCTATCGCCACCTACAACAATCATATCACCAGCCAATCAGAACAGCAAAGTGCCACCAACGACCTTCATCTGCACCAACATTAGAACTCCTCTAAGGCAAACCAAAATAGTCCCTTCCACCCACGTCTTTGGTGCAAGCTCCGCATGCTACCTTCGACGAAGAGTGCCGTGGGACTAGCACTCATCTAGGAGGGGGTAATGTTAAACCCAACACAAAGAAATAAAAAGGGAATAAAAAAGATGCAGGGCAAAGGTGGAAAAAAGGTAGCCCGACTGAAGAAAGAAGAGGAGAAAAGGCCAAAAGCGCAAGGGCAACCTTAAAAGTCCAAGGCAAATGCAAAAGGGGAAAGGTGCATTTTAAAATACAAAGGCACACCCTGAAATCTTGTAAAAGAGTGCCACGCTCTGTCCTGTGCAAATTGTAAAGATAGACGGGCGGTGGAGAAGAAACAAGAAGGATAGGAAGGAAATAGGAAAAGAGGACCTAGGCCGATCGCCGATCATGTAAAAAGGGGAAGACCGCCCAAGGAGGAGTAGGGCATGTATAAAAGCCAAAAGTGGAATGAGAAGCTCATTCTTGTGTATGGCCAAAAGTGGCTCTCTTCTTCTTCTTCTTCTTCTTCTTCTTCTTGCTTGCTTTATCTTGTGCTTGAGAGAGGGAGTGTGAGAGTGTGAGGGAGTGAGTGTGTGAGGGTGAGGGACCGAGGAGGAGAAGCTCTCCATCTTCTCCTCTCTTCTTCTCTTCTCTTCTCTTCTCTTCTCTTCTCTTCTCTTCTCTTCTCTTCTCTTGCTCCCGACAATGGAGCTTGGAGCGTGGAGCTTGAGGATGGAGCTTGCTTGAAGCTTGCACTTGGATCGTGGAGCTACCAAAGTGCGTGGGAGAGGAGGTGACTCGATCGGCATGGAGGTAAGCTCACTACACCTGTAGATATGGATGGCGCGTCAGCTATGTGAGAGGTAGCCATTAGTGCTCGGCTTGGAATGCTTGAACAATAAGCGGTCCGTGGGTCTTGGCGGTTGAGCAAAAGCTCCCACACATATAGTAACTTATGCAAGTGAAGTATTTAAGGATCCCTTGGAGTTCAAGTTTGTTAGATGGACTATGAAAAGGGACATGTGTTGGTTGTTTGCTAGAGCTCCTGGTCATCATGCAAAGTGGTACTAAGGGAGGGGTCTTACCCTTTGGTAGCTAAGAGGTCGTGGCTTCATGGGACTCATTGGTTGTCCTTGTAACCTACTTATAATCCTCTTTGTCATCTGAAAACGACAGGTCAATGGTGGCTAGCATATGCATCCAATTCCACTTGTTCTCTTGGGGCAAGGGATATACTTTGTTAGTGGCCTGTAAGAGTTCCATGTGAGTCACCTTTCAAGATAGCCAAGATGGCATCTAGGTTGACCAACATGGTCTTTCAAGTATCCATCTTGACTCTTACAACCTCCGATCTATTGCCCAAGAACATGAGACGGTTTCCCCAATCTTCTACCACTTGTGCATTTTACATACAAGTTTGTCCTAGTAGGATATCATAGGCCACTCCCTTCAGGACTATGAATTTCACTAAGAACTCGACTCCTGCTATCTTCAGGGGCTAGTCTTTTAGCACCCCAAATGGCCTAACTTTCATTTCCTTGGCGAGTGTGACAAGACACTAAGTTAAGAGTCAAGCTAGGTATCTGCATGGCTGTGTTATGGTCAAGAGGGTTGATCACTTCAAGCTCATTTGGTATTTTCACCCACTACTTAAACACCACTTTCTATAAGGCTAGATTTGGCCTAAGCAGTTCTCCCAAAGGCAAAGTCATAAGGGCCGACATCAAAGTCCTAGGCAAGTTTCCAACCACCTTCTTTTATTGGGCTATACACTCTTTTGCCAATGACCTTGGCCAGTAGTCCACCTACCTGTGGTGTCTAGGCTATGTCTATGCAGTGCTACATGGGGTGTGGTTGTGTCTCTTGATTTGAACTGAATATGTGAGACCAGCGTGCTCACACTAGAGAGCTCATTAATCTCATCTTTGATAATGGGTTATGCATCCTTTTGGTGCACTTGGACTTTTCTCACCCACTCCTTGACCTTATCCACCACTTCTAATTGATGCCTTAGAGATCGGGATATTCTCCAATCTTTGCACTTTTCTTTTTTGTTGTCTTAGGAGTATCCATCTCTACTTCTGCATCCATGACATGGTTCCCCTTTGGTAAGGTAGTGGCACTATTTGTCTTAAGCATAATCTTCATCTCAACCCTCTTTTTCCTTCTTCTCCAACTTTTCTTCCCTATTGAAGTTGCGTCAATGTTGCTAGGTTTGGGTAATGAAATACCGGCCTACTTTTCTTATGCATGAGTCAAATATTTAGCAAAATTGGCATGGCTTCACCATCAAGTGTTTCAGTTCCAAACAACCCCAATGGTATGGACAACACGATGAGAAAACTAGTGGAAGATTTCCACCCAGGGCACTCAACACACAAGTGTGTGATCCCATACTTAGGTCATCTCAAGTTGACCTTCAAATGAAAGGCTATTTTATTTAGTAAATTTTCCAATATTATATTTATAAAATGGATTTTTTAATTATAGCTTCAAAAAATCCCATAAGTTTAGTAAAGTTAAAGGGGTCATTTTATAGCCTTATAGCATTTATAGAAAGAGTATTTCTTGATACGATTTAATGAACATTATATAGATTTTTTTAATAGGTACACCCCTTAGGGTTATGATAGTGAAATAGTATTTGGTGTAGCTTGGTCCACCTCCATTCTTATCATTCAGGAAGCTCCTTGAAATGAGCAAGTGGGCCCTAATATTTCCCTTTAGATATCATCTCCACACAAAGTGAAAACTTTTCTCATCTCTTGGTGATTGGTAGGAATAGTGACTTACTTGACTCAAGCCTAAGTAGATTCTATGTTCATCAGGAGGACATGTATTGTTAGTCTAACTATACTAGGCTTGGCCATATGCACTAAATAATCCATTCAAATGATTTTTATAGTCATTCTCTTTTGTGAATGGTAATTCTAGAGTGGTGAGAACATATATCCAACACTATTCATCCTCAAGGCATGGGATGTAGTTGTTGAGAGTATTTTTCATTATTGTGTGCAATTTATGTCTTCTTAGAGTATGCTAGAGGTGGCATCCCATGTCGATTGACATGGTCTTCTAGCTCTCCATTTCTACTCTCACTACTCTATCATGCAAGAAGCTTAACCCTTTGCCACAATCCTCAATAAGTTAATTAACAAGGACTACATGCTACACATTGTAAGAAGTTAAGTGGAGACCACAATGGATTCACGACATCCATAGTAAGACTAAGGCAAATATTCATTGGCTATTGTGTAAAGCCGAGAAAGGTGGAGTCAATGTGGCTCCATGCACATGAATCTACTGATATTCATTGGACTCCATCTATGGATCTATTTTGTGCATGCCACCTTATCAAGGCCGCCATGCTTGATTCATTAAAACATGTGACATATATGTGGTATAAGTGAAAAGTATCTAAGAACCTTATGAGAGATGGTTTGCCCTACAAGTCCTATCGATACCTGTGAGCAACACACTTTGGACATGTCTCCATAGTCTCTTAGTCTCCTCCAAATAGCACACAATCGTTGACACATGCATGGATGTTATTGTAGTCCATGCCGAGCTTTCGTAACACCAACCATGCATCATCACAAGACTCAGGAATTGTATTTCCAGGTGGTAATATATGATACTTTATCAACTTGAAAAAAATCAGAAGAAACCTTGAAGAGCACAATAAGTGTTTTTTATAATAGATTCAAAAAAAAATCAAGGAGCATAAAATGTACCTGAATAACTCGGTCACACTCACATCGCTCCACCCATACTTTTCTTACACACTTATTAGGAATGCAAGAAGCATCTTCATGCAAGATACTCGACACCCATCATATAATGGTATGGATACTTTCTCTCTTAGTCGATTAGATGACTCGACATCCATGGGTAGTAATGCATCGATCATTGCCTCCATCTCAAGCTCCAAGATTGAAGAAAGATCTAAAATGTCTCTGTCTTCTCTAGTATCAAGGGTGTATTTTGCGGCATGCCCCCCAATTGGTGTATCGACTTAGACACTCCATTCATCACATGCCTACAAACTCTTCTAACATGTTGCAATAGGTGCATTCATTGGGATGAAGCATCATCTCTCTATATAAATTTTTAGTGCATGTCTAATATTTTTATATATGATATTCAATTACTTTGCAAATGTAAAGCATGATTGATACACACTTTTCTTACCATTTGCTCAAAGTCTGAGATTGCCTAGTCAATAATCTTTGATTGAAACTTGCAAAAACATCATACATGTTCTAAGCAACACTTTAATCTGATTGCCAGCTTGCATTGAGTACAAGGACATGGGACATGCTGATTAGGATACGCCTTATGATCTTGGAAATCATGACCATCATCATTCTCCATTTGGTTTATGTTACGTCAAACAATATGTTTTTGTTCCCTTCATTGATGATCTTCCTCTATTTTAATCTCTACTTATCTTTCTCAATCTCTATTCTTATATTTTCCACCATTCCTTTTCTCTCTCCCCTATTTATTTCTGTCCCCACCCCCTTTCTCTCTCTCTCTCTCTTTTCCTTTCTTTGTTTGCCTCCTTTCATCTCATTGTTTCTCTTGCTCATTGTTTATCTCTCTTTAGTATCTCTCTATCCTCTTTATTTCTCTCCTCACCCCTCTTTCTCTCTCCCTTTCCCTTTCTTTGTTTGCCTTCCCTCCTCTCTCTTCCATTGTTTCTCTCTCTCTACCATCTCTCTACTTCTTTTCATTCCTTTTCTCTCCCATTCTCTTTACCTTTATCTATTTTTATCTATCTCCTCACTATTTCTCTTCCCACTCTTTCTCTCCCTATCTCTTTATTTGTTTGCCTCCCGACATAACTCTTTGTCCATTCCTTTTCTCTCCCGATCTTTTTTGTCTTTATCTATCCCCCTCCCTATTTCTCTCCCCACCCCTCTTTCTCTTTCTCTTTCCCTTTTTTTATTTTCCTCCCCTCATTCTTCTTTGTTTCTCTCTCCCCCTCTCTCTCTCATTGTTTGTTTCTCTCCCCCATCTTCCCTCCCCACTCTCACTTTTACTCTCTTTTCCTTTCCCTCCATTCTTCTCTCTATTTCTTTCTCTCTTTCCCTCTTCACTTTCACTCAACACTTTCTTTGTTGCCTTTACTCCCTTTGTCTCTCTTGTTCTCTTTTCCTCTTCCTTCCTTCTTCTCCATCTCTCATTTCCTCTCTTTCTCTCTCTCTCTTTCAATGCATCTCATTACAAAAAAAGAAAATAAGAAAACACAAAAACAAAGAAAGAAGAGGCAATGTGCCTACCTCAAAGGCTCAAGGATGAATTCTTTTCTGCCTCCTCTTCTTCCTCTTGTGCACTTCTCCCTCTTCTTTGCATATGGAGGTGGTGGTGGTGACAATGCCCATGAGAAGCTCTCCTTCTCTCTCTTTCCCTCTTTCTCTCCCTCTCCCTCTCAAGAAAAAAATCTCTCTCACTCTCTCTTTTGCTCTCTCAAAAATGTTTGCGGCAAATGTTATACTTGGGTTTTCAACCCTTTTTTTTTCTCAAAGCAACATTGCTATTTATGTCGCAATTAGCATCAATAAGCATCACTATTAGTATCACAAATAGCGTTGCTAATTTAATTTAATGATGCCAATAGTAACATCCCTATTTTTCATTGCAAATTGCCATTGCTATCGCCCCATTCCCTTGTAGTGGGGATTGAGAATGGACTTAGTGCCTTTGTAGGTCCCTTAGGATCTAGCTTAAACTTGACGAGGGTACTTTGACTATTCAATTGAGAAATTCATTTCTTATCTTAAGCATCCATATTTAAAGTAGTATTGCCACCAAGGCAAAGTGATCTAGTGGAATAAGGGTTATCATATTACTGAGTGGCAAGACGACTCTTTTACGTGACATATTTGAGCAAATTTCCATCATTGTCATTAAGTTCATACTAGCATCTCTATATCGAGTTTAGTGAGAAAGGAGGGATTGTACCTGTATTACATCCCCTCTCTTGATTGGACTTCGATTATCATAAGTACAAGTAGGTTGAATGCCATAGCAAGTTAGTTCGAGTAGCTACGGATGCGCAACGCCATGGCCACGAACGAGACGCTGATGACCGAGGCGGGCGGCGAGGGCGCCAGGGAGCGAGGTAGCACGGTGGAGGACGGGCAGCGAGACCGAGAGGGAAGAGGAGAGGGCGCGGTCTGCTGACGAAGGGACGAGGGGAATGGAGGACGCGAGGCGGCACGTCGCAGGTAACTAGTTGGTTTTTTTAAAAAAAATTTGAGAAATGTTTAAATTTAGTTGTTTTTTCTTTCATGTAGTTTAATGTTTTGTGGGGTGGTTGTTTGTTATATTTTTTTAAAATCTCTTTCCCTTTTTTTTCTCTTCTTTGGTGTATTTGTTTCTTTTGTTTTTCTTCTTTTTTTTTCGTGGTTTTGTTTGTTAGTTGTTTTTTTTTAAAAAATATTAGTTTTGTTTATTTTGTGTATTTGGTTTGTGGTGTGTTTGATTTTTTTATTTGTTTTTTAATAAAAATAAATTGAATATGGGTGTGCAAAAGAACGCACCCCCGTCCCATGCGCATGCACGAGCCGGGATTAAAAAATTTGCAATGACAGGATCAAACAGGGCAGGGATGACAATGCACGAGCCATAGACACCACGGGGGCGTCCCGAGGCTCATAAAACCAAAAACAAGCGCGTTCACACACAATACGAGAAACACGATCACACGACAAAAAGGAAGAAAATTTAATAAAACCCAAACCGTACTTCGGATCGAAAAACTGTAAAAAGGAAAAATGTGTCGGAAGGAGAGGAGAAGAGGATGGAAAAATGCAACACCCGGTCCGGGGAAAAATCAGGGTGTTCACATGGAAAAAACGCAAAAAACAAGCCCGAAAACACATACGTGTATTAATATCGAAAAATCAGCGCATCGGAATGAAGTGCGGAAAGAAGGACAAATGTGCAGAACAATGTGTCCTACAACCCTATCAAATAGACACAAAAATTAATACGGTAAGAACTGTGCACCGAAAAAAAGGATAGTAAAAAGAAAAAATGTCTGGGGGAAAGGGATTCACAAGGTTGGTGCATCAAAACTCAATTTGGGGGAAATTAGGAGGGGTTCACATGGGCAAACACAAAAATCACACCCGAAAACACTCAGAAAAATTAATAACTAAAAATTTGACAGTCGGAAGAGGGGGGAGGAAAAAGAAAGAAGTGGGGGAAAGTCGAGTAAGACATGGCTGTCAAATTAAACTGGAATTTCGATGCAAATAGGGCAGGTTCACATGGAAAAATGTAAAAAATAGACACGAAAAAGATCCAAAAATCCACAAAAATTAATAACGGATGAACTGTGCATTGAAATGATAGGGAGTAAAAAGAAAAAATGTCAAAGGGAATGGTTAGGACAGGGCTGCCACATCAGATCAGGGTTTCGAAGCAATAAAGATGCGTTCACATGGAAAACCATTCAATTTACGGGAATCACTTCAAAAATTGATAACTTAAGAACCGTCTGTTGGAACAGGGGTTGGTAAAAAGAAAAAATAGAAAGTTCAAAGGAATAAACAGGACTGTAAGATTGGATTAGGATTCCGCTGAACATAGGATGCGTTTGTATGGAAAAATCACAAAACAAAGGATAAAGGCAAACGGTCAAGAAACAGCTCCGAAGACAAGGTGAAATAGAATGGAGGAGTGGAGAAGGACCCAATCAGGTAAAATGAAGTCATGGCATAGATGCATGATTGTAACAGGGTATATGCATGAGGGTATGTAACATAGCCGCGCAGGGACACATCCCCACACTTAAAACCTTAGCAGGAAGGATAAACCGAACATCAAGGACCTAGTACCGCACATTAGATCAACCACGAACGTCCCCACACTTAAGACATAACCGTAACTGAGAAGCAAAAGGTGTAGGGTTAGAAAAACTTGGCCCATATTGCCGAGGAGGAATGTCGACTATCGAGGTTACTTCTTGTATCGTTATCGACTGTAGGAAGTAACAAGGTTTCTTCACAGCACACGTCCAACGTCCTTCGTGGCAGGGACCAAGCGGCAGCACCCAGGGAGGTAGCTAGTTGAGGGAATCATAGGAAATTCATCGATGGCGAGGGATATTGTACTCAACTCACGATCTCGCAAATGGAATGAAAGAATAGTAGCTCGCCCCATTACTAACATCACTCAAGTGAATACTAATGAAACCCATAGCTCACACCCGGTTTAGGAATCGACAAGGGGGTAGTGTAGAAAGAGTATGCCAGGGTGCACAATTGATGGTGCATCAGTGCGTCCAATCCCGTCTGGCATAGGTGCAAGCAGGAAGGCCAGGGAGCCTTGTAGTGCAGTGCACATGATAGAATGACGTGTCCTGTGCTGATGGCAGAGACCCATCTTGTGGATGTAGAGGGAAACGAGAGCATACCTAGCTCCAATTGTCGCAACGTCCCCCAATCCTCACCTCTCGATAATTGATTGAAGAAACATCAATCACACAGCCCACCCTCTGTCTCACACTCTGTTGATACAAAGGGCAGCCCATTCCTAAGACCCATTGATGTAATCCTCACTGTCATGTGTGCAGAGGTTGTATGCCTTGTGTGCGTTTGATGGTGCAACTATGCATCCCACCCTGTGTCGGCATATAGTGCAAGAAGGAAGGCCAGGGAGCCTTATGGTGCAGTGCACAAGAACAAATCATGCATTGTGCATTGAGAGGCCCATCCCATGCATACAACACTCCATTCACACATCTCACCTCTCATTTGATTTGAAGGGAAAAGTTGGTCACTCAGCCCACCCTTTGTCTCATGCTCTGATTTACAGGAGAGGTAAAGATGAAGTGCTGCGAAGATGTGTCGTCCCAGTTGCAATGATGTGAAACAATCGTTCTTGTCAGAATGGAGCAGAGGATGCGATTGGTAACCTCAACTTGGCTGTTGGCTCTGGGGTAATAAGGAGTGCACTTGCGATGGCAGAGCTTATACAGCTCCATTAGCTCCTCTATGATTTTGTTAAGGAAATGAGTACCTCTGTCACTTACTAGCTCAAGGGGATTGCCAAAACGGGTGATAATATTCTCGTACATGAATAGGGCTACACTATTGCCATCATCCCGTTTCAGAGCTTTATCTTCACACCACTTTGTGACATAATCCGTACATACTAGGATATATCTATTCTGCTTCCGTTTAGTAGGTGGATCAATGGGACCCACAAAATCAATCCCCCACTTCTCGAATGGCTTTAGGGGAAGAATGGGTTGTAGTGGCATGGCACTTGTTTTGGTGGGTTTCCCCATTCGCTGAAAAGCATTACATCTCTTATAGTAATCATATGCATCCGTGTGGAGGGTCCGCCACCAATATCCTGCTAACAAAGCCTTCCTGGCTGTCGCTTCTCTTGCGAAGTGTCCACCACATGGTTCATCATGGCATGCTTTCAAGACTATGCCAAATTCATCCCCTGCAACACATCTTCACAGCACTTCATCTTTACCTCTCTTGTACAATGCACCACCTAGCAAAGTGTAGGGGGCTGATTCTAACAGAAGCTTCTTCTTCTCACGGCTTGAGATGCCAGGAGGATACTATTGAGTTGCCAGGAGGTTGGCTATGTCTGCATACTAGGGAGTAAGGAACGGCCAGGCTTAGTGACCACTTCAAAATCAAACTCCTGGAATAGGAGCAACCATCGCATCAGCCGTCCTTTAACATCTGCTTTGTTCATTAGGAAGGACAAGGCTTCATGATCCACATAGAACTTGAAATGCGTTGATAATAAATAGTGTCGAAACGTCTCCAGTGCAAACACCATTACTAAGTATTCAAGCTCTGTCACTGTGTAGTTCCATTCCCTATCACTGACCTTTTAGCTTGCATAATATATTGGTTAATCTAATTTATAGGGGCCCTTTTGACATAGGACAACACCTAGCCCTTCAATTGATGCATCTGCATGCACATGGAACTCCTTCATTCAATCAGGAGGTTGTAAAATAGGTGCTAGGATAAGGCACTATTTTAGGGTATTAAAGGCCTCTTCACAGTCATCACTCCAAAGGAAATCTGCATCTTTCTTTAAGAGCTTGTGAAGAGGGGCTGACTTGGTTGCAAAACGTGCAAGAAATCTTCTGTAGTAGCCCACATGGCCAAGAAATCCTCTCAATTGCTTGAGATTTGTTGGTGCTATCAAAGCGAAACTATTCTCAATCTTTGCCGGGGGTCTATTGCAATCCCTTGTGCAGAGACAATATGACCCAATAGAACTCCCAAGGAGACACCAAAGACACATTTGTTGGGGTTGAGAGAAATCCCATACTCACGGCATCTGTCAAAACATTGCTCTAGGTGTCCCCAGTGCTCACGGATCAAGCTATAGACACAAAAGTCATCAAGATACACCTCAATGAAATCATGCAAATGATTCTGGAAGGTAGCCATCATTACTTGTTGGAAGGTGGCAGGAGCATTATAGAGCCCAAATGGCATCACTCTATAGGCATAGTCCCCCATTTTGTGGTGAAGGTTGTTTTAGATTGGTCCTCTTCTACAATTTGGACTTGGTTATATCCGCTGAATCCATCCAAGAGGAAATATAGCTCATGGCCTACCACTGTGTCCAACAGTTGGTCTGTAAAAGGGATAGGGAAATGATCCTTCTTCGTCTTCGAATTGAGCTTTCGAAAGTCGACACAGATTCAAAATTTCCTGTTCTTCTTAGGTACTACCACAATGGGCAAAACCCATTCACTGTTAGCCACGAGATAAATGAACTCTGCTTCAAGAAGTTTCAATAATTCAGCCTTCACCAGACCATAATAATTAGGATTCACGCGCCTTTGTCTTTGCCTTACACGTTTGGCATCAGGCTCTAGGTCAATGTGACGTTGACATACTGTGGGATCAATCCCCTTTAGGTATTTGTACGACCAAGCAAACACATCTAAGGAGTAGGTCTTGCAGGACCACTAGTTCTCATTTTGGAAGATTGAGGCCCACTTTCAAGTGATGTTCAGTACCGTCAGTATCCAAGAACATCATTTGTCTTTCACTTCCACTACGCGGATGAATGTACCACGGATTGCTTCTGGATAGAGATATGACTCTTTCAAGGAAATAGTGTCCTTTTCTGATGTTCCACTAGAACAAGTGTCCTCCTTCTGAATAGATGACTAATTTGTTTGTTGAGGTTGCTGAAAGGGTATCAGAGATTTGTTTACTTTTGTGTGAGTGGTGATTTCTTCTAGATTTAGGTATTCATCTTCAGAGGATGTGTCCAGGAATGTCACATAGCACGGACCTTCTAGAGACTGAGGCTTTGATAGCTCTGGCTTCTATTGGCAGGGGGCATCATCATCGTATTTTCTCTGGACTGAATGGTCAGGGCAATAGGAGCTACTGGTGAACTTAATTTTTATGCTTTTAATCCTTTGCTTATACAAATTCTGCATACTTTGTGGTCCATTGATCAACCCAAATGGAACCATGGTCATTCCATCCAGCACCCTGAGATCTTCAGCCTCTAAGGTCTCTGTAGGGGCATCAACAAGATCATCTGTTATTAGAGGAAATTCTTCATCTGCACTTTCATAACCCACTTTATTTTCTTCCTCATCATTTTCATCCTCTTCCTCTAGAGGCTCTGTCTTTGCTTCTGTAGAGGCTTTGTAGGAGAACAACAGATCTTCTGCCTCTACATCTGCTTCTACTTTTGTCAAAGCTTCTGACTTTGCTTCTACCTTTGGCTCTGGCTCTGGCTCTGTGTCTGTTATTGTCTCTATGATTGTCTCTGTATCCGCTCTGTCACTGTTTTTCCTCTCTCTGTCTTTGTATCTGCTCTGTATCTGTTCTGCCTCTGCTCTGTCTCTACGACTACCATGTAATAGGGAGAATAGTACATCCATGCTTCTATTTCACTATCAGAGGTGATTTCAGAAGTTAATTCCAGTTGAGGCAGGAGATATTCTCCCATTGAAAAGGATTTTACTTCCCTTGGTAGTTGGCTTACAGTGCCCACTATTAGGGACTGTGTCTCTATTTTGTTAGGAAAGATCTATTTAACAGCCTCTTCGTCTCCTGTTGTACCATCTGTTACCTCGTTGGAGGAGTCAATTATGACTTCGATGGATGTGGATCCATTACATTTTTGCAATCCATACAGCTTTAACACCACTTTGTTGGGTCCTCTA
This sequence comes from Lygodium microphyllum, assembly GCF_053477565.2. Classification (NCBI taxonomy): domain Eukaryota; kingdom Viridiplantae; phylum Streptophyta; class Polypodiopsida; order Schizaeales; family Lygodiaceae; genus Lygodium; species Lygodium microphyllum. The sequence goes on from NC_141155.1 coordinate 81,501,276, forward strand.
CCTAGGGTTAGGGTTCCTTTAAACCAGTCCGTCTTGGCTTTTGCTTCAAAAAGCCAAGGTCGTCTTCCCAATAGCAAAGGGTATGAGGTCCCATAAGAATTTGGTTTGACCACCAAATATGTCAACCAATATTCTCTTCCTGCAAGGGTTTTTTTTACGTATGGGAGGATGTCCAACAGTTTAATTCTGCTTTGGTCTGCCAATCTGATAAGCCACTATGTAGGTTGAATTCCTTGCAACCCTAAGTCATTCATTGTCACATCCGTCATTATGTTTACTAAGGAGCCTCCATCAATCAATGCATCTGAGATAAATCATCCTTCAATCCATACAGTAATCTCTGGGGTTCTAGGATCTAGGAAGGCATTAGCCACATCTACTTCCTTTACAGTCTCCATGGCCTTATTGATCTTGGTCGCTATTGAAAGAGTGATCCTTAATCCACGTCTTCTTGTCAAGATGCTTTTGCCAGCTTCTGAGGGTTTCAACAGTGTATGTTGTAAAAAACACATTGTCTACCAACTTCTAGTGGGTTGCTAATTGGACAAACATAAGATTGTCAGTGCACTAAGCATCCCATGTAACTTGCTGTTGAGCATCCACGAACAAATTCCAACTATTTTCCTTCCTGTTTTCGTGAACCTCCATAGACCACGACTTCTAAAGCTTATTAACGATCTCCCACTTTATGATGTCTAGAAACTTCTCAATGAATGCCAAATCTTCCATGGATGGTCATTCTCTTTGTTTCTCCTCTTCAGTTTTTTCTCAAACAATTTGCCACCAAGATGCAAGTTTCTGCTACTTCAACAGGAAGAGGAAACAGTCCACCACATAGAGCATGCATCATGATGGTGATATGTTTCCGCCATTGTGGGATGAAATTATTGTGGGAAGTGGCTTTGATAATGAGAATCTCCAGCTCTTCAGTGGAAGAAGGAACTTTGCAAACTTCCATTGAATTCTCCTCTTCTTGGTAATGTCATTTCCTTCATTTTCAGCCTCTTCTAATGCTTGTTGATGGCAAGTTCCCCCAGCTACTCACCAAAAACATGCAGCCCCAAGAGAGACACCAAGGAAAAGGGGATTCTATTGCAAGAAAATATATCTTGTAACATAAAAAAGCTTTTATTTCATTCTTTTGATGACCAAAACAAAGAAAATAGCAATTCTTCACGCAGCATCATAGTAGATATCTCCCACGGATTTGATAGAATCAATCATAATCTTCAAAAGCTTCATAGAATCCATCAATAGAACAATGAACACAAAAGAATACACCATCTTTCACTGGAAATCAATCACATAGTATTCATCTTCAATGTCTTCATAGTCTTCTCTCTCAATCTCTCACATACAGTTACACTGTTTTTATAGAATTGACTATCTCTAGCTCTCTCTCTCTCTCTCTCTCTCTCTCTCTCTCTCTCTCTCTCTCTCTCTCTATCAATAGTACATCATATACTCACTACAATACTCTCATAATATCTCTCAATATACCTTCTTAGGTCGTGGATGCACCTCCCAAGAGGTATGTCTGATATGAAGAGGCACCAGGGCCACTACAGTGTCTCTTCATAGCTCACTACTGTCACTGTCACTCTTGTCTTCAGCAGCTGCTTCTTCCATTTGTTTTAGCTCTTTTGAACTTAGATTCATCCTTTCCAAAAGTTAGAAAACTTTCCCAAAGTCACACATACTTTCTATAGAACACTTACAGAAGATCTACAAAACAGTATAGTACAGAACTAGAGCAGATACAAAACAGTTACAGAGTAGAGACAAAGTAGAGATAGAGGCTCTACAGAAGGTTTATAGAGGGTTACAGAAGGTCATCAGAACCTCATAACTCATACTAAAACCATTCCAAATTATCAAAAACTATTCAAGAAGCTTCCAAAAGATTTCAATCTTTATCAATCATCAATCCATGCATCATATTGAAGAAAATCAAAACAAAACAGAAGCTACACAGAAGGTATACATAACCAGTTAGAACCTCAACAGAACCTATCAGAACATCACAGAGCTTCATATCTCTACTAAGAATCATCATGAACTTCCAAAAAATAATCAATATCATCCAAAACACTCTCAAACACTTCCATTAACAACCATATATCACTCTAAATCCATAAAAAATCAATCATTCAGGCCTCAAAAACAACAAAAAACAGTTAAAAATTCAGTCTTTTCCCACTCTCAACAAGGATATGAGAAGTTTAGAGGTGTATGACATTCTTGCCCATACAAGGCTTGAAATGGTGACATCTTGATTATTTGTTGAAAGGTGGTATTATAAGAAAACTCCACCAATGTAAATGTTTAATCCACCATTTCGATTCTTTGCCACAATAAGTCCTTAGAATATCTTCAATGGTCTGGTTCACCCTCTCAGTTTGGCCATTAGTTTAAGGATGATAAGCAATACTGAAGCATAGTTGCGTTGCAATTTCTTAGAATAGGCAAGTCTAAAATTTAGATGTGAACTTGGAGTCTCAGTCACTGATTATACTATTTGTTGGCAATCCATGTAACCTAAATACTTCTTTGATAAAGACTCAAGCAATGTCAGATGACTTACATGTTGTTTGGACTAGGATCAAGTGTGCAACTTTTGTCAATCTATCTACCACTACCATGATGGAATCATATCCACTAGCATCAGTAGGTAATCAAACAACAAAATCCATACTTATTGATTTCCATTTCATTTGTGAAATGTCCAAGGGTTGTAACTCTCCAGACATCTTGATCCTTTCTACCTTGACTCTTTGACAAGTCAAGCACTGAGTTACATACTTTAATACATCCCTTTTCAATCCTGGTTAGTGATAGCTCTTACAAACTACGTTGAGCGTCTTGGCATACCCAGGATGTCTTGCAATGGGGCTATCATGTGCTTACCATAAGATCTTGGCCTTCACTTTTGGTCCCTTTGGGACATAAAGGAGATCATGGTAATATAGAAAACCATTGCTAGAACAATAATCATTAATCTTAGACATTTCTTTGTTAGAGCTTTCTCCTTGAAGTATCTTAGCCATGAGTCCTTCATATTCCTTATCCTGAGAAATATCTTTGCGTATAAGCTCAAGTACAGGGTTATCAGGTATGGATACGGTTCTTAAGCTTTGAACATCTATAGTGCTATATTAAGGAAGGATTTTTGGCTCAAGGCATCTGCAACAACGTTATCCTTCCCTAGACACTATTTGATTTTAAAATCAAACTCTTGCAATATCTCTATCCATATTCTTTGCCTCATGTTTAGGTCAACTTGGGTGAAGATCCACTTAAGACTTTTATGATCTATCACTAAAGTGAATTCCCTTCCCAATAGATAGTGTCTCAATAGTTTCAAGGCATGGATTACTGTGAGTAACTCAAGGTCATGAGTGGCATAGTTGGACTCATAGGGTTTCAATTTTCTAGAAGTATATGCCTTTGGTCTTCCTTCTTGTACTAGCACCCCACCAATTGCAAGTCCACTTGGATTAGTGATCACCTCAAATGGTTGGCCGAAGTCAGGGGGTTACAATACAAGTGTAGTGGTTAGAGCTTCTTTAAGCTTATCAAAGATTTCTTGATGCTCAATGGTGCAAATTATTACTGTATTTTTCTTCAAAATATTTGTTAAGGGTGCAACGATGAGGGAATAATACTTGATAAAGATTTGATACCATCATGTCAATCCCAAAATACCTCAGAGTTCTTTTACTATCATAGGTATTGGCCATTCTAGAATATCTTTTACTTTGGTAGGGTCTAGAAAGATTCCATTAGCAGAAACAATATATCCAAGATATTCAATCCTGTCAGTGAGAAATATCCATTTACTCATCTTGGCATAGAGCTGATTTTGATGGAGTGTCACTAGACTGATCTTTAAGTGGCTTTCATGTTCCTCTATTGATTTTGAGTATACTAGTATATCGTCAAAGAATACTAACATAAAATCATCTAGATATGGTCGTAAGATGTCTTGCATTAGACGATTGAATGTGGCTGGGGCATTAGTCAATCTGAATGGCATGACCAAAAATTCATAATGACCATATCTAGTGCTGAAGGTAGTCTTTGGGATATATTGTTCCTTGATTTGTATTTGATAGTATCTAGTCCTTAGATAAATCTTGGAAAAACCTTGGCTCCATGTAGGCGATCTAAAAGTTGGTCTATCTTGGGTATGGGATACTTGTTATTGAGCATAGTCCTTTGAAGTCAATGCAAAGTCTGTGTTCCATCCTTCTTTTTCTAGAAGAGGATAGGAGCTCCCCAAGGTGAATTGATTGGGTGGATAAATCCATGCTCTATTAGTTGCTTTAGTTGCTCCTTAAGCTCAATAGCTTCAAGAATAGACATTTTGTACCGTCGTTTGACATTGGTTCTAGCTTCAGGAATCAATTTTATTTCATGATCAACCTCATGATTTGGAGGTAGTTGAGTCAGTTCTTTTGGAATGAAATACTCGAAGTCATTGATCCAAGAAGGTAGAGTGCCTTCATTAGTCTTTTCATCCTTATTCAACTGGATCATGTACATCGGTTTCAATCCTTTCATGAGTTGGCTTGCCTTGGCTGGTCAACTCTAGTTCTTCCAACTTCCCCATATGCTTTTACAGTTTCTCATTCCAAGTCTTGAAATACTATTTTCTCTTCAGCACATAGAATATGGGCTTTGTTCTTCTTGAGCCAATCCATTCCCAAAATGTAGTTGTAGGATCCTAGTGGTAGGATTCAGAATTCTACTTCAGTTGTATGGTTGTCTAACTCAAATTAAAGTTTTTCTATAGTTTCTATTGAGGCGGTTTCCTTCCCCCTAGCCAATTCTACTATCATTTTCCTTGTCCCCTTGGATTCTAAAGGCAATCTTTTAAATATTTTGGGTGCAAGAAAGGAATACATGCTACCATAATCCATTAAGATTATAAACAGCGTACCCTTGTAAGTAGTTGGAGATTGAATTACTAAATATTGGTGGTCCACTCCTTTCCTTTCCACGGTAGCATGAATGGATCCTCTTTCAATTTCTTCACCTAACGTGCATTCCTCGGGCTGTTGAATCGTGGTATTTACCTGGGCACCAGCTGTTCTTCCATGTCCATGGCTTGGGTTATTGTTGCCATTTCCTTGGCCTCTTCCACCAACCTAGTTTGGGCTAGGATTTTGAGGACGGTAAGGACAATTTTCCCTTAGGTGCCCTATCCTTCCGCACTGGTAGCATTGCCTAATTCCTATCCCATTTGGTCCTTGTGTGATTGCATTAGCTCTACCATTCCCTTTGGCATTGGGTGGCCATGTCGACACCCTAGTTTGAGTAGCCCCTTCCATAGTTGTTTATTGGACGATTCATCTGGAGATTTCAAGTGATTTACTTGGCCATAGGTTGTGCTCGCATAAGAGCATCTTTGAGAGTCATTGGTCTCATTGATTCAAGATGAGTGTCCGAAGGTGGATTTAGTCCTTGGTAGAGCTTTGCAATCTGTTAAGACCCTATCATTGGGGGTGCATATTTACGCAAACTCAAAAATTTAGAATAGTATCCTTCCAAGGCTTAATTGTCGTAAGTCATAGAATTCATTCATCTTGATTGATTCAAAAGATGGGGGAAGATAACATCCTTTCATAGCTTCTTTGATCTACTCCCAAGTTTGGGAAGCTTCTGTTACCCCTTTATCTTGGCAAAACTATTTCCACCAAAGCCTAGCTTCACTAGTAAGACAAAGACAAGCAATCATGGTCTGATTTGCAGTAGTAGTTTCTGTGGTTGGGAAATAGTCATCCAAAGCCTCAATCCAAGCTTCTACATTTTGCTCCATCTTGGGTCCTTCACTACTAAACCTAGGTGGTGGTGTTTGCTTGAGAAGAAAATTTTTCTCTTGGAGTTCCTTGTATGTTTCATCTATGGAATTCTCCCCTTTGTAAGCTTAAACAACTCCATAGATGAGTCTTCTCTAAGATAGCCATTATGCTTTCTCTTAATTCCAACATGTTTGACTGGCAAGCAATGAAATACATAATCTCAAAAATCAATCGCATAAAGTGTAGTTCATCATTAACTTGTCAAAGCAACTCAACTATCATCATAAGCTCATAACTCACGTTCTTCTTTATGTTTATGAAAAGTATTTACAAAATTATATTGATCATACTATGATCTACCAACACACCATCTCATGGATCCATTTCTCATGAAAAGTATCAGGGTCTATACTCTCATATCTTGATGGATTCTCATGTACATCGTAAACAACATAATATGGTGGCTCTTGGGGATAACCAAAATATCCTGTACCAAAATAAGGCCTTCTTGGCGCTACAACAACTCTCTTGTAATGAACTATTTGTAGCACTTTCCGGTATATCCATAAGGTTTCAGATATATGCTCATTCCCAATTTCTAGTAACCATTCAACAAAGGCACTAAACAAAAGTTATATCTTAACAATCCTTAGTTGTTTAGGCCATCGAATCCTCAATAGCTCATAATGAAGAAGGATATTATTCCCACAATATATCTCCATATGTGACCTATTCCTTGGCTAGAAATCTCTCATGCACCATGAGTTTTCTTCAAAAAAGTGTGTTTATTTTAGTAATTCCTTTTATACGTTGACTACTTAACCTTACACTAGAATCTCTTTTGAAAGCTAGGCTCTGATACCACGTGTGAGGTGCCTCCTCCAACAAACCCAGAGGAGTCCTCTTAGTAGTCATTTGAAATTCATATACATGCACATCACCATCCCATCTCCCCATGGGAAACATCAAACTTAGTTGAACATGGGAATCTCAATTCTACTTCACAAGGAAAGCGTGGACAAGTCACCCCTAATAAAAATCTAACACCCACATAAGAAAGACCACTTTGTAATCAATCAAAGGCAGGAGTGAGGTTAACACTATACTTGGTTCAAAGAGAGTGAGAGACGGGAAGAGTGTAACTCAATCCCCCTGCCCATAAGGTAAAACTCGGCTCCATCCCCCTAAAATGGTGTTAAACTTGGTAATTAGTTCGATCGGTATTGGGAATGTGATGATTTAATTAGCTCTATCTAGTGTTGGAAAGTTACTCAACTTATCGGGTCCACCCAGCAATAGGCGTTCGATCGTCAAAATCGAAGACTCCCACTTTCCTCAATTGGGTTTTCTTAGTTTTCTAATTAGCAAAGCATACTACCACGCTATTTGGACATATAAAATCAACTTCCTTTTATTACTCCATTAAACTAGGTTCATTAAACTCAATCTTTAGCACATAATAAACAATTTGGAAATCAGATACTTTATTTCATAGTAACATCCAGAACCATCACTTCGCAGAGTGGTACAAAACCATCTTTTCGTAGAAAGACACCGTCCAGCCTAGGATAGGATCTTCCAATCCTTCAAGATTTGGCTATATGTGATCACACTCTGAGTCTGTAGTCAATAGGGAATTTACTCGCTTAGAGCCCCTCTAAGCTTCCTTGAGCCTCAAGAGCCTTCCTACATAACATGGGTACTTATCACTTAGCCCTTTGCCCTCTCAGGTGCTCAAGTGATCAAAAACCAAAAACACCTACTTCCCTCAGGGGTAGGGTGAGTTTTTCCACACAAAAAACCGCCCTCTCTGAGGAGCATAGGATCCCCACTCGTAGGTGAGTTTTTCCACACTCCGTAGAGTGTTAGGGGGCATTGGGTTGGGGACCCCAATGTCCCAAACCACCACCATCCACAACTCATTTGATTGTGCAATCTCGGAATCATAAGAGACATAATTCATCCATTCACAAATCCAAAAGTAGTCATAACCATAAAACATTTTTAATACTCTTGTCGATGTATGCAATCCATAGAATCTATCCCTCTCATCATATCCTGTGTACTTTTCTAAAAAGCAATTGATAATAATAACTTGTTTTTTGTAAGTTTAAGTAATTGTAATCCTTTTCTTATGTGCTAACTTAATTATCTCTGTTCAGCCATCCATCGTGATTACAGGTTATGGCCGCAATCTCGGTTTGTTGCGGAATAACCGGTCCTTGGGGTTGAATGAATTTGAGGTTAACTTCCGCTTGCACTTCAGCGCGACTACTTCCTCACCTTGGGGAGCTCTCTGAGCATGACCTCGCTCAACATCTCAATGTCTCTTGGGAGCCATGGAAAAAGCTTGATGGATTTGAGTAGTGCTTCTATGTAGATGTGAGCTATATATATATATATATATATATATATGGCCGATTGCAGCAAAGCTTCGTCATGTCTTAAGCAGAAAGACTTCTACAGGAGTCGTCGTATTTTTTTATGTAACGCTCTACCCCTATTTATATAGTAATGGGGAGGGATGGGGGAGAGTAAAGAGAAGACACTTTCTTTTTAGCATTTTTTATGACATCATTGATGATAAAGAGAGAACACTTTCTTTTAGCATCTTTGATTACATCATTGATGACATTAGTGAGGGGGACTCCATTTTTGTAGCACGAAGATAAAAATCTATGAATATATGGGCTAGCCCCATGTGTCACGTCATCAAACGGGCATCACTCCAAGGCTCATGACCAAGGTGGCAACCAAGGCATAGACCTTGGCATCTTGGCCTTGGCATACTTGGAAATGGGCTATGAAGGTTTTATTGGCGCCATTAGCTGTGTGTGAGAAGCTCCCACTAGCTTGTAGGAAAATCTTGTCAGGAGGTTACCCATCTCGGCAGTGTCATCACCCAAGTGCATTTAACTGCGAAGTAACTATTCACTAGGCTAGTTCTTTTTGTTGTTCTATACTACAAACATAGTTTTAATAAGCTAGTCTTAGGAGGGTTTTCCAAGTCTTTATTCTATGAGCTAGTATATAATACCTCATTAATAATAACAATTATCTTCATATTTAGAGCTAGTTTTAAAAATATATAATTTTGTTTTTAACATAAATCAAATTTTAGAATATATGTGCATGTTGTCTATTAAAATAAACTAAGTAATGGGGACACTACACTCCCAATCATTAAATACACAAGTCTTGAATATTATTTTGGCAACATTGGACCACCAAAGGCTTCATCAAGCATTTGGGGATTAATCAAGCCATCATCAACCATGTTAATGATACTATTCTTCAATTCTTAATCTCTCTCATTCATCCATTTACTGAGATTTATCCAATTGATTGAGAGGTTATAGAGTTTAATAATTTACATCAAATCTCAATGTTGTTATTGCTTGAATCAGCCCATTCATATAATGCAATATTTTCTTGATGTATATTGGGTCTAATCATTGAGTTAGAAGCTTCAAACTGAAATTTCTAGCATTGCATTTAATCTGGTTGATTAAGCCTATTGATTGATAATATTGCTTACTCTAATCCATTGATTGGATGATTTCTTTTACCCAATATTAAAATATAGTAAAGGATAAGGACTAGCAATCAATGAGTCACTGAATTGCATTGGTAAGATCCTCTGTCCATCCAAATTTTCAAAATTTCCAACCTATTGCATTTCATAGAAAATGTTGAATGGATATTTTAGTAATGCATCTCATGCTAATTTATTAGAGTAGTATGCTACTACCATGATATTCCCGCCAAGGAAAAAGGTGGATACTGGGGGAGATAGTGGAAAAAAGAGAGGTGACCCTCCCTCACTATTGAAGATCCCGAAGGGATACAACCAACCAACCTGGGGGGAACTTTGCCCAGCTCCCAGTGATTTGCAGCCTATATAGGAAGCTTGTCTTGCCATTTTATCCCTCACATAGGTATAGTGAGTGGAGAATTGAAGATTGAAGTGCCTTCAAAGACTCAAGTACCTTTAAGAGTAAAATAGGGTAAAACAAGGACTACACAAGATTATGCATGGTATTTACATATCTTTATAGGTACCAACTTCATTATTGCAGTACAAATGCAAGTACTACAGGATGTCCATGGGTCCTATTCAGCCTCCTATAGGGTTCAATAGCCATTTGGAACCACTATTTTACCCTTATAGGTGGAAACATGGTATTTACAAGTTAAAACAGGGTGTAGGCCTGGACAATTCAGACTTAGAGATTGAATTGTAGAATTTTTTGTCCTAAAATTGTTATGATGTGCTATAGCTCATCTTGAAGAGGCATTGTTGGCTTTGATTTGAAAAAAAAAAAAGGGAATCGGAGCTTCCTAGCTCAAGTTCAAGCCAATTTTCTAATGGGGGATACTACAAGACTGCACTACTATGGTAGGGCGGCATAAAGGCAAATAAGGCCCACGATGATTACGCATAGCAAATCTGAGATTTCATGCTAGATAATATACTTAAAGAGGGCCCTAAATAGCCTCAAGTGTATGGATAAATTAGTGCACTCAACAATACCATGTGTGAACATGAGAATAGGCATGCCCAATGTCATATGGAGCTATTATCAAGAGTGGAGCAGATGGTATTATCTACTAGTCAAACGAAGTGTTTTCATTGAGAAGTTAGTGAATTACACTACGAAAATAAAGGATTACATTGACAAGTTAGTAGAATCTAATGCTCAAATGATGACTCAATTCTCCCAATGGATGCAAATATAAATGGGATGCAAAGAAGCTAAGGAGAAAGCTCAGTCAAATAGTGAACCATGAGTCCCACTTCAACCACCTAACCAAAATAGTCAAGGTCATGGAATCATTAGAAAAAGAGGTATTCCAAATAGCCAATATGAAGTAAGTGAGATTTCACAAATACATGATGACTATTTGGGTAGTTTGAATGGTGCTAATTGTCAAGCTTTTGGGTTGAATATCCAACTTCCTAGAGGTCCTCTACCAATGGGAAGGTTTCATACTGGTTCTTAGCCATCTATTGGGAGAGTTCCATCTCATTTTGGAGGTTCCATGTGTAATACTCATGGCCATTCTATTTTGGGGAAGAAACCCTTCCATGAAAGAGAACTAAAAGATAAGATCATCTTGGCAAAGTACAATGGTCAATCATCTTCACCATCTAATCTAAAGAAATGGATTTCCAAATTGGAATCTTACTTTGATATATTCCCTAGAATATTTATTCTATTTCCTTGTATTTAGAGGGATTTGCACATACTTGGGGGAGATACATTAAGAAGGAGAACATACTTGTAGAGAATTGGAATGGATTTAAGACACTTATGGCTAAGGCATTTTTCTCTCCTCTTGAAAAAGAGAAATTGGCACAGAGATCATATGGATCAGAGAAAAGACGCCTAAGTGTAAAGGAGTGTACTAACCAATTTCTCAATCTTACCATGTATGCAGAGAGCATTAGTGATAAAGCTAAACTCCACAAGTACATGTATGGTTTAGAGCCTTCATTATCAATTGATGAAAGAGTGCTATGGAAGGAAATATAGAAGGGATTCATCATTTTAGCCTAGTTATGGATAGCCAAGGAGGACTGTTCTCAAACAGCAAACAAGGACAAGTTGTCAATGTTTATGGCAGCAATCATGTGCCAAGTGGGAGCTTAAGAGTGTTGACTTATCCATCATTCAATGCTTCAAGTCCTCCAATAAATTTCAGGATAGCAAACAATCCTAGAGTTAATTACAAACAAGGGGAAAACAAGCCTAAATCTATTTTAGCCAATATTAATCTAAATTCTATTCCTATGGAGCTCTACAAAGAAAAAAAAAGAAAAAAGGCTTATGTTTCAAATGTGGGGAAAAGTATACACATGATCATGCCACAAAGTGTATATACAAAAATGTAAAAGCCTAGTTTCATAGTATGTTAGTCTTTGAGGATTCTGAAGATGACATTGATGAGGCTAATGTAATTGTACCTACTACTAAAAATGATGATCTTGAGAAAGAAGTAAGAATACTTTTATGATCCATTCGACTCTTTTTCTTTTGATCTAGGTGGGAGTGTTTCTTTTGATCCATGAGGGATTTATGATGAGCCACTTGCTACCACTAGTTTTTCCATTTCCATGGATGCTTGGATAGGTTCTAAGAGCCCTAATATAATTCATATGAAGGGTAACATTCATGGGAAGGCCATGTTCATTTTGATAGATATTAGTAGTACAGGAAATTTTGTGAATACATCCATTATGGACAAGCTAAATTGTCTTCCCACTAACTTACAATAGCCCATAAGAGTTCAGGTGGCCAATGGTGAAGAAGAAATCAGCACTCAAATATACCCATAAGCTTCTTTACAGCCAGCTGAAAATTATGAAGCAAAATTAAATATAATAACCTTAGAAATAGAACCTATAGATATTGTACTAGGTTGTGATTGGTTAACGACATTAGCAAAATCACTATGGATTTCTCAGAGCTGTATATTGAGTTTATCTTTGATGGATAGCTCATCCATTTGCAAGGAATTCTTAGTAAATCAGATTTTCAGCTTATCACCATTCAACAACTCAAAAAGGAGTACAAGAGATGCTCACAAATATTTGTCTTATACTTGAATAAAGAGATTGAAGACCAGTCCACAAATTCAGCAAGTCACCCAACCTTGAAAGATCTTCTTGAGGAGTACAATGATTTGTTTGAGGTGCGTACGTCATTGCCTCCCAAGAGAGTAGTAGATCACCCTACTGATTTGGAGCCCAACTCAAAGCCAATCAATAAGTCACCCTATAGATTGTCCAAGTGTCAGCATAAAGAAGTACCCAAGAAAATCAAGGAGCTTCTTGAAATAGGACTCATTGAACCTAGTTCTTCACCCTATGCATCTTTGGTATTGTTAGTAAAAAAGAAAGATGGATCTTTTAGGATGTGTACTGACTATGGAGATCTTAACAAGATCACAGTGAAGAATAGGTACCCAATACCAAGGATTGATGATTTGCTTGATGAGCTCAAGGGTGCTAGATTCTTTATAAATATTGACTTGAGGTTAGGGTATCATTAGATCCGTATACGAGAGGGTGATGAAATCAAGACATCTTTTGGGATAGATCAAGGGCTTTATGATTTCCTAGTGATGCCATTTGGGCTTACAAATGCTCCAATTACCTTCCAAATTTTGATGAACAAGATTTTGTATCCTTTCCTCTTTCAATTTGTCTTGGTCTTCTTTGATGACATTTTGATTTACAATAAGACCCTTCAGGACCATCTATCACACATGAGGAAGGTTTTTGATGTACTGAGACATCACAAACTCTTTGCTAAGGAAAGTTAGGCTTTCATGTACTGAAGCCACACAAATACATGCATATTAGGATTAAAAAGTCATCGACTAAATGTGAAGGGAGTTAAGGATCGTAGATTGTGTCAGTTTATTAAAAGATCCTTGTGCATGGGAGATGAGTTTGATGGCAAAATTCTGCAAAGCGTCGCACTAAGAGAGGATGGAAAGAATGTATGACAAGTCTTGCAATATATTTAATGTGTTTTAAAGATTACCAAGTATGTTAAAAGACATGCAAAGAGTCGAGGATTCACAACTTGGAACCCTAGGATAAAACCCAAGGGAAAGAGAGATTCAAAAGAAGTTGAGTGATGAAACACATGTGCTTGTGAGTTGTTTTTAATGGTCTTGTCTTAGATTATTGGAAGTGGATACCCTCCTAGTTTAAGCTAGGCTAGTAAGCTAACTCTAAATGGAATGTTGACCCAATTTATGCTTGGCGGTTTGTAAAGATTGTGAATCCCTTAAGCAATTGTTTTGATACATCCGGTTAAAATTGTGACTGTGCATGCAATGAGATTGCGATGCCTTGAAGCAAGAGGTTGTGCATTTAACTGTTTGTTAATGTGGTGTTGGACGCTAACCCAAATGGGGTGTGTTTGATGATTGCATGGCCAGGTCTAAAATGACTAATTGCCATGGAAACAAAAGGAATGTTTTCCTTAGTAATTGTTTGTAAGTTGGATGCTTGAGCTGCTATGATTGATTCCCTAAAGGAATAATTAAAGAAGGATGGCGCTAGCTACCCCCCACGAACTGCCAAACCGTAACCAAGGGGGTTGTGAATCCGTGCTGAGAATGTGGAATGAACCCGTCGTGAGAGGTTTCTCCGTGGAAATTACTTGGAGTAGGAGGACATTTGGGTGCCAATGGGGGCTTTGGCCGTAAATCCCAATGCCTCCGAGCCCTACACAAGTGTTCTATGTGACTCGAGATGGGATCTTGAGGCCTTGATACTAGTTACAAGGTGGAATCTTGGAAGGATAAACCTTTGGGTTTTATTGCCGGAAGACGGAAGGATTTTTCTGTGGAGGCAGAAAGGAGCACTTAATTCTCTTGTATGGGTAGGAGACACACATTAATCTGAAGATAAGTTAAGGAAGTGTTTGATCTTGTTTTAACGTGTCTTCGTGTCTGTGGTCTAAATTACGTAAAGGAGCCTATGACTAACAGGTTCATTAAGGAAGCTGCCTTTATGTGTCGAACATAACGTGGTTAGGTGATTAGATATCTAAAACAACCCCCGAGGAAAGCGTGGTGGATGTGACCAATGGGTCTATCCTATGGAAGGGTGGTCTCGGTTAGCCGAGAGCTTTCCTCAAAGGGAATGTTAACGAAAAGTGTTAGGAAAAAGTCGGTCTATGACCTTAGACAATGTTGGCTGGGAACTCGGACTTTAGGTCGATCCTAGTGGGAATGGCTGGATAAGTTTTATTGCGAGGCACGCTCGGGAGACTTTAGTTGGCAAACCCCGTGTCATTCCTTGGGAGTGTCGGGCAGCATCTTCTAGAAATATCTCTCAATGGACTGCTAAGACACGTCCCACGATTTGAGAACTGGGCATGTTACAGCACAGGGGGGAAACACCAGGGATGTTACAATTCCATTGCTTATGCTTTGGTGGATTCATTCATACATGCATATTATTTCATGAGTGATGATATCTTTGATTTGGTGATCATGATGCATGGACGTGATATTACCTTTCCTTTTGACCTGGGAGGTTAAGGGATGGACTTAACTCTCTGCATGGACCAGCATTACTTTGGGAATGATATCCTTACCTTCAAGAATTTTGAGACAACTATCATGTTAACTAGTGGGCTTGGTTTCACTACAGAACATATAATTGGTTTGGACCCAATTTAATGCAGAATTAATGTTAGAGATGAATGAGTCATATGGGCTGAAAGTACTTAAAGAGAGATTTTTATGGAGCTATTGAATGTCTAATTTGGATTAGCCAATCCAAATTTATTATAGATTTAGTATAATTAGGTTTGCATTAGACATCACAAGGTCGGAGCTCTTAATGGCAATATTTTGGTCCAATATTTCATTTTCATATTTCCCAATGGTTATCAATGCTTTATAGTTGACTCTCAGCTCTCTAGTTGTACTTATTTTGTGAATTCTTGAAGATTAGGCCAATTTATATTAGTCTATGCAGAGTACCCTATCCCTTTCCACCACTTGGTGATTTGTTATAAGTCCTATTTTTGTTTTTGAGGACAAAAACATGAGAGTGGAAATGGAATGTAAAGAACTAAATTAAAGGAATATAAAAGGGAAAAAGGACATATATACAAGTAATCAATTTTTGATATAATAATACAACTTTGTCTTTCTTCTCTCTTTAGCTCCTCATGTCCTTTCATGGCTTCCATCCATCTCTCTTTCTCTTTCCTATCATTCTCTCTCCTCATCACCCTCTTTTTCTCACTTCGGCATTTCTTCTCTCTCCTCTTTCTCTCTCTCTAGTTCACTTCTTGACAAAGAAAGTAAGATCAAATCTCATTGCCTTGCGAAGGCTTGGTAGGTTCTTGTGGAGGAGTCATGGGTCAATGCCTTGTCCTCCTCAAGGTGACATCTAGTTGGAAAGGAAAAATAAATAAGGATCATTGAAGCGAAAATAAAAGTGAGTGACAAGAAAAGGATTTAGTGTCACCTTGCGAAAGCTTGGTAGGTTCTTGGGTATCGAGACATGCCTTGAGAACAATGCCATGTTCTCCTTTGGTCACAATATACTTAGTTCCCTCCTTTTTACACGCTCGACTATTAAGTCCAAAAGTATAAAAAAGTGCTCAATCAAAAGTATTTGAAAATGCAAGACCATGCTATAGGAATCTTCGCCTAGTACGAGTTCCTAGTTTAGTTTTCCTGGGTCAGGTAGGCAAGTCAAACTACCATTTAGGATGACTCCTTTGATACTTCTTTTTAGTTGGTCTGTGTTGGAGTAGTTGACTAGTGACTAGCTCTAGATATCTGTTAGCGCCTATTCCTTGTGGACCTTCATACCTCGATTTTGTCAAGGAATAGGGTGAGAGCTGTGATTGTGTTTTGTTGTGTATTTTCTTTGTTGTAGCTTGATGCTCTTTATGGTTTTTGTATGTGCAAATTAGTTTGTGGATTTGACGGGTTGTGTTACCGTATGAGTGTATTTTTGGAGCTAATTTAATGCACAAGAAGACCCCAAGAGGTGTGAATGAGAAATTTGTCATGGAAAATGAAACGGTTGTGAATCAAGGAGTTAGAGTTTTCTTAGATACATTTTGATGTTGAGAATCCAACACAAGCATTTGTTTGTCAAACTGGAGTCCGTTTGACTCCCCATTTAATGGCCGCAAGGTTTGGCATTATGAAGTAGCTATCAAATTTGGAAGTCGACAAACATGTGATGGAGGCCATTGATATTTTTTTATGCCACGACACCAATTGTCGAGTCCATTTGCAAATTAGAAGTCGTTTTCCCCTCCATTCGGCCAATATCCACTTGTAGTTAATTGTGAATACTTAAAAGTGAACCAATTTTTTTGTTTAAGCTTAAAAGAGGCTTAAGAAGCTTAAAGGTTCTCAAAGAAAAAAAAATGTGAGGAGGGCAAGCATTGATTTTTCAGCACCCCAAATTTTTCATTTAAAAAAGCATCTTTGTACTCGTTGAAATCAAGAGCATCCTCTAGGGGATGAGATCCCTGTATTCTTCATCCTCAATCTTTCTCTCTCCTCCAATGTGCTGTTCATGTGAGACTCAATTGGAGAACATTGAGATGAAGATTGGTTGTCCAGCTTGAACTAGATTGATATGAGATCATGTTGATGCTAAGGAGTGATAACTAGCGGTGTTTGGAGATCAATGGAGGGTCTGGTGGCTGTTTGACAACTCATTTCTTGAGACTCAAAACCTGAAAAATAGTGGTAAGCCTCTTTTAAATGGAAAATTGGATTCTTTTTTATAATTCATGGTGCAAATCTTGTTCATATGCAATGAAAATTTGTTTAAAGCTTGTTTGTGATGTGTCCCATGTTTATGCGTGTGAGTTATTAATTTTTGGAAAATAAAAAATGTGTACTTAAAGAGGAAATTTTATGTTTTTTGGGTTTTGACTAATCAAACCATGTTCATATGGGATAAAATCAAATGTGATGATGTTTTAGAGAGTGACTTAATTTCTTGACTCAAAAAATAAAAAATAAAAAATTTCTATTTTTAAAAAATAGTTAAAAATGTGATTTTGGACAAAGAAAATAGGAAAACAATAAATTTTGTACCCAAAAAGTTATAAAAATTAGAATTATATTTGTGCACATATAACAAAGATAAATCATGAGGATTGCCCTTTTACCTCTGTTTGTATGTCATAGTGCATGTTTATTGCTTTCTACATAAAGAAAATTTACATGAAAAATCCTTTTAACCTACCCATTGAATGCAAAATATTAAATGATAGGGGAAAGGGAATTGTGGGACCTAAGATAATTTGAATTATAAATTTATTCATATTCTATTATATAGGATTCATTTGATTTATGTCTTTAAAAGGAGACTAGCATAGGCTATCTTGGTGTTGTCTTAGCAACGAAGTAATACGCTAGAGTAAAATAATGAAAGGGTTGTTTGTGCACATCCATGCTGATTGATTTATAAGTGTACTTATTTGTGCACACTCTGTTATTCACCTTGCATCTGTATTTTCACAAACGGTATCAAGAGAACTATCTCCTAGATGCATAGTAGTTGATTTAGAATGATTGACCCACGTTGAGTGTAAGGTTGCCTAACATGTAGGTCTAGAGTTATGTTTTCCTTTGGGGACTGATGTGGTAAGGATTATAATAACTCCTAGAATGTTTTATCAAAAGAGTGGACTATGTTGTGTATGTGCTATATATTGAAACGATGCATCTTGGGGTTCATGGGATGTAGGAGAGCCGTGGTGGAGCCATAGTGATAAGCTAGGGGATGCTTCTTTTGTTTTTGTTATGAGGTGCTAGTCATTGATGTGTTTGGGAACTCCTACTGCTTCGAGTCGGAAAGGGCATCATGTTGGACTACGATCTAGAGATTGTATTTACAAACACATTTTTTCAATAAATCAGTTCGTGGTGTCTATATGCTCCTGGGCTATGGGGCCGTGCGGTTGTTTAGATGAATGTAGGAGGCCACTACAGTTGTAGAGCCAGTGTCGGTGGGCCCATTTTTGGTCCTGATAGTAAAATAAAAGAATATATGATTCTCAAAATCTCACGCTATAGGAGTCTTTGCCTAGTAAGAGTTCATGGTCCAGTTGTCCTAAGTCAACTAGATAGGTCAAACCACTAGTTAGGATGACTCCTCTGATAGCTCTTTTCAATCATTTTGTGTTGGAGGAGTTGCCTAGTGACTAGCTTTGGATCTCTGTCACACTATGCTTAGTCTCTCCCTCATGGACTTTATGCATTGACTTTGTTAATGGGATAGTGTGAGGACTGTGTTTGTGATATGTCGTATATTTTATTTGTAGTGGCTTGATGCTCTTAATAGTTTATGTTTATGCAAATCCATTTATGGGTTTGATGGGTTGAGTCACCCTATCCCATAGTCATTAAAGAGAGTCAACTTTTTTAAGCCGAATTTCAAGTACAAAAGTGGCTCAAGAGCCGTAAAAGAGACATTTTTGATGAAAAATGTGTTTGGCATAGATCAAGGAACTAGAGTTTTCGTAGATATATTTCAAGCTCGAAATCCAATGCAAGTTCCCATTCATCAATTGGAGTCCATTTGACCTCTCATTTAATGGCCGCAAGGTTTGGCATTATGAAGCAGCTACCTAATCCGAAAGCCAAAAAGCAAGTGAGAGATGCCGAGGTAATAGATTTTGATGCCAAAAAGCCACATGTCCAGTGTCAAATCGCAAATCTTAGGTTGTTTGCCCCTCCATAGTGGACTGAAACCACTTTTTGGGATTGTGATGAATGCGCAAGAGTAAATTGGGTTTTTTTAAGATTAAGAGATTAATGTTGATTAAAAGAAGCATACAACACAAAAAAAAGATGAATGGAAGGGGACGCTATTTTTTGGCTCCTCTCCAATTCATTAAAACAATGGAATTTTGTGGCCATTGGTACCATGCTTTATGCTCCTATCTATGGATTCCCTAAATTTTTTGCTTCAAATTGCAAGAAATAGAAAGTGATTCGATGCACTCTATGAAAAGATAGAAATTCAGTCTTTCTCTCTCACCATAAACATGGTTCATATGGCTGAGAGGATGAGGGGGAATGGATGTTAATTTGTACCGAGACACAAGGAATGGAACAAGGAAGTGCAAATGAGACATTAGTAGCTATAAAAGAGCATTATTGGATTCCCATTTTCCAAAAACAATACATGTGTATGCAAAGTATAGAGTAAGCAGTCTTTTATTGGATTCTAGATCATATTGCTTGTTCTTACAGTTAATAAACGGTTGAAAATGGTTGAATGTGCTTAAAGATGTTTGAAATCATAGAATAATTAGTAATTTTCTACAATTCACATAACGAAAATTAAAATTGTAAAATCCACAATACAAGATTTAATAGAAATTAATAACTTTATGGATTTTTATGATTCAAATAGTGTTCCTGTGGAATTATATTGGAAATAATGCTAAATCACAATCTACATAAGGTTCATGAAATTGGAAAAAAAAAATAAAAATAGAAAATCATAAAAATGGATTTTTTGATGAAAATTTTAATTTAAGAAAGAAAAAGTACTAAAAACTATTAAAAAATCCATGAGTATATAATGATTATAGAGCATGATGTTTGTCTCAGTCAACATTCATTTGTGTGTTAAAATGGTCATTTAGAGGGTGTTTCTATTTTTTAAAAATTGTGAAACATATAAAATACCCTACATAATTAATGAACACATAAAGAAGCTAAAATGTCAAGAATTTTACATAGAAATATAAGTGTTTGTGTATTGAAATCAAGCATATAGGGTTTTATTTAATATTTTTAAAGAGACAATAGTCCTAATTAGTTTGATATTGTTTCTTTAGCAACACAACATTTTGTTAGAAAGGAAAACATTGAAAGTGTTGTTCACACGACATATTGGCTGATTTGTGGTGAGTTTATTTGAGCACTTTACGATATTATTCCTTGCATTTGCATTATTATACATGATATCAAGAAAAAGAAAGTCTTTTGGATGCATTCTTATTGGTTGCTAAATCTATTGACCAACGATGAGAGTGAGAGTGTGAGGATCCCTAAGTTGTAGGGGATAGTATGCTTTTCATTAGGGACTCTTATGTGAGAAACAAAATTATCTCCTAGAATGCTTTATCAAAAGAGTGGACAATGTTACAATTGTGTTTATATCTAGATAGTGCATCCTGGGCCAATCCCCAGGGTATAAGAGAGTTGTAGAAGCCACAATGATCAATTGGGGGTGCTCTATATATGTGTAAATTCTGGGCCAATCCTAGGGCATAAGAGAGTTGTAGAAGCCACAATGATCAATTGGGGGGTGCTCTATACATGTGTAAATCGAGGTGTTAGTCAATTGTGTGTATGATATACTCCCTCTATAGGAGTAACTTTGAAAGGGGCAAAATCATTGGACTAAAATTTGATACAAACACATGACTTATTTAAAGCAGTGTATAGCCTCCAGATGCTCCCAACTGTACAAGGTTGTGAGGGTGATTTGGTGAGCATAGGATCCCCGACTAGAGTCCTAGAGCCAATGTGGAGCCCATTTTTGGTCTTGAAACTCCTACTTTAGCTTGTCACAATCAACTTCTCCATTTTTCTCAACTCAAACTTATCCACATGAAACTACAGAGAAAACACATAAGAATGACATTGCCTTATTCAAACTATGTAAGAAACAAATACCTACTGCCCTATCTTTTTGATGTGTGAATGTGTAACAACATGACATCCATCCCCTCTAAACTTGCTCATCCCTTGGATGAGCCACATCTACACATCCTCATCTCCCTTGAGCTCAACAAACAAGTCAAGCTCCTCATCCTCAAACTCTAAGAGAGCATCATAAAACTCTATGGGAGCTCAACTCGTGCTCAATCAAATGTTCCACTATATATTCATCTTCATTTCCCCTCTTGAAAATCGGATCCACTTCCTACAATAGGTGTGTTCAAGACTATTCCATCAAGCTTAGTTAGCTCATAAGTAGCATTGCCACATGCATAATTTACCTTGTAAGGTTCAAACCATCTTCTCACCATCTTGTGAATAGTGTTATGCTAATTATCTAGGGTTCTATCATATATCAATTCCAATCTCCCTCTTCAACTACTTTAGGTCATAGCTATGCTTGCTATTTGTCCTCTCATAATTCCGAAACCTAGCTTCTTTAGGCTTTTTCACTGCACTTTGTACATCCTCCAATCTTCACTTAAGTTGCTGAATGCAAAGAGTTAAGAGCTCCTCTTTAGACATCTCCTCTTACAAAGGTAAAATACTCCAAGTAAGTGTCCAAACTTATGCCAACATAGCTAGCGTTTTCCCATACATCAAATTTGAAGGCATAAAACCTATAGTAACACTTTGAGTAGTGTACCAAAGATTATAGGGAAACATCCTTAGACGGTCTCCAATCCTTCCACGACAAGATTTATCTAAAGCCTTCACTATAGTTAATGACCTCTCTTGCTCCTTCCATTTCCTTATATCTAGCTTAATACCACATTTAGAGAAGAATTCTCTAGCCTCATCTATATCCAACTCTCCAGGATCAACAATGATCTTACCCAAATGACCATATTTGTAGAAAATCTCCTCAAAGAAAGAACCTACATATGACACAAGTAGTCTTCATCTTTAGTGCTCCTCCCTCAACCTAATTGGTAAGATCTTCCCTTGCAAGCACAATATATTTAAGCATATTGTAGAAAGAGAGAATTTAAGTAAATTATAGATCTAATGACTTGATGCATGCAATCTAATGAAGCATTGCTATATTGGGAGTAGAACAACTAGTATTCATCCCCAAAAGATGCAAGCAATCAATCTCAACCATTGAAACACCAATAAAATACGACTTATCACATTTGACTGCAATCACAATACCCTAAACCTCACATTTGATTTGTGGATACTTATGGCGCCTTTCATTCAAGACCTTTGCTCCAAAGTGAATTGTATACATGTATCCTTCCTTATCATCTTGGCCAATATCCCATCCTATCCCAATAAGGCTAGTGTCAACTGTGACCATAATAGGTCTCCCACATGAATAATCTACCTTTTCAAGGGTTGGAGCAAGCTACAATAACTCTTTGAACTTTCTCATAGCTCTAGCACGGTTTTAAGTCCAAAAGAATTTTTGTCGTTTGTGAAGCAACTGATATAAAACATCTGTAACATATGTGAAATGTGGAATCCATATAATATAAAATACACATGCATCAAGAAACCTCCTCACCTCAAAAACTCACGTATAAATCTCTACAATCTTCTTTGTGGCATCCACCTTAGATAGAGATGGCTTCCTACCATAATAACTACACATGTGGCCAACTATAAGCATCTCATTGACTCCAAAAAAAGACATTGCACCTGATCAAGTCAAATGTACCTCCTCTAATCTAGTCAAAATCCTATCACAATCAAAAATATGATCAAGAACAAAGTGTCTACAACCAGAAATATCCAACGACTCATCTTTTTCTTGCTTTACACAACCTTTAATAGGCACATCATCCAAAATAGCATAGTCTACTATTAAATGAAGTCACACAAGACCTTGCTCATGGAATTCAACATATGAGTAGTTGAATTTGTAGCTCCTTGCCATAAAGTACACATAATCCAAACAAGGCCCAATGGTATCTTAATAGTGATCGTCTCTACTCTCCCAAGGAAGCTAAAAGTGATCATATCCAAAATAGAAATCTCCAAGAGAATAAATAGCTTGTCTAGTAAAAGCATGTGCAAAGTCATCCACAATTGGATTACATCAACATTCCTTGTTATCACTTTATCACAATTGGATTACATCCACAATTGGATTACATCAACATTCCTTGTTATCACTTTATTTACTAGTTGCAAATCCTATATGAATCTCAAATGACCATTCTTTTTAGGAACAGTAAACCATTGAATTGAATAGGATGCTGAAGAAGGCTCAAGAATTCCCATCTAAAGCTTCTCATTCAACACCTCTACGAACTTTGGTAGGTTCATCTTTACCACTAGAATGGGCTAAAGATTATAGGGAATCAAGGGAATAGTAAAAATAACCGTTGGAGATGCTACTGCCTATAGATTAACATACCCAATCTCCTCAAGTTAAAAATTAAACACCCTTCCATGCTTCTCTACATCAAGCAAAAACTCATCATTCCCTATTTACAACTTTGCTAAAGTCTCTACTGAGAACATGTGACCAATCTGTCCAAGATCTCACAAACTTGGTTTCTTTGTAAGCCCTCCTCATCTCATCCTCACTATCAAAGGGTAGCAAACTTGTAAGTGGTTTAACTTTCTTATCCATAGTCTTATACTTAGTGAATACCTTAGCATCTATTTGTTCTCCTACTCTCACATCCTATGGCATCCCATAAAAGTCTATGGACTAAACATTGATTAGCTGGATACTCATTTGGCTGAGCTATGTCACCCTATACCTACATAAATGTAACAATCTCATAATACATATCCAAAGAATGAACTAAGACATTACTAGAACAATCCAAGTCACCAGTTTTTAGCATGGTCTCAAGTTTTGTAACTGTATCTATGTGAGACAAAACATCAAACAACCATCTATCTCCTTCTCATCCTGTAGAATACCTATCTCCTTGAATAAATTTCTCCTTTTTTTCATATACTTCCTAACAGTAGTTGATATGTTGGAAACCTTTTGATAAGAGATTGAACTATATATATACAAACTAACAAAACTAGAAGCAAATATACTACTTCCAGGAGGTTAGAACTAAGCCCACCTTGTAGCCCTATCAACTTGCAAGATAGGGGTACCTAGCAAAAATCCATATTAGCCATTGGCAAAGGAGTACCTAGCAAAAATCCATATTAGCCATTGGCAAAGGAGCATCACACAAAGATTCCATGTTCCTCAAATGATTTACTCATATTGTCATAAATTGCACCCCTCTCATCCCATCTCTATTGCAGACTCAAGCATAGATGGAGCCATAGTCCATCACCTTTGTCTCCACATGGGTCTCTATAATGAATGATTGTCCCAATATAACTTCATAAGAAAAAGTATCTTGTATAAAGGGATGAAGTTCCTCCTGCACATCATCTATGGATATACAAATATTGGGACATGCTACACACAAATCTCCCACTATGTTGTTGACTGCTCTAATGCAACAATTGTGATCCATATCCATTGGCCATCTCTCACTCTCATAAGCCTTGCATACAATCATATTAATCTCAAAGTTGTGGTCCAACAAAGAAATGCATGGAGTAGCTCTCTCGCACTAATTTTGACCACATTCTTTGTAGTACCTTGAGACCAATGAAGCCTAAAAAAGTGACTACAAGCTACAAGGACATGTGTCACTCTCCTCGTAATGGATTAGTTGTGTTTGCAAAACAACATCTAAGCATTCATAAACACTCTCCTCATGCAAATAATCATCACTCTCATTCACAACTCCTCTATCTTAATACCTAATTCTTCAACAATTTACACAATTTTCCTCTTCTTCTTTATGATGTTGATAATATCATCATGAAATTCCCTCTTAGGATGCCTAATCCACCAAGAGTGTACTCAACTTTGCTTTTTAAAATCCAATCTTGAAGTGGCTTATTTAGGTTTGTAGCCCAATGTTAGAAGAGTATCTATAACCAGGCTACTTTTTAGGCTATGCTTCTTGCTTCTTCTCCTTACGCTAAATATCATCCATAACCTACTTTGATACTAGCCTAGAAGGGAAAGTGGAAAACTCCCCCCCCCCCCCCCCCCCCCCCCCTCTAGTCTTCTTCAATGTACTAGGAGCCTCATCATCATGTCTCCTCTACTTTTACTTTAGTTCCATGGGTCTTTGCAAAAAAGGGATAAATTGAGTAAGTGTCTACTAGTACATCCAAACCGATCTCCCTTTATATTCTCTAACTTGCAATAGCTAACTTTGATTGCTACATCTTCCCATTGTGAGATGTATCCAAGGAAAAATAGTGTAAAGGAGACTTACTCCATGAACTTGGCTCAATATGTATGCCATAGGCAGAAGTAATGCTTCTGGCCATATAAGAACTCTAAGTAGTCATCTCCTCAAGAACATACTTCATTTCCCCTTTTTCAAGATTAGGCTGTAGAGGAAATCTAGTCTTTTCCAAATATATCTTATATTCAAGTCCCCAAAACACCAAATTCCTTCTCCTTTAGTCTTGGAAAGATTCACACACCTTGTAATAATACTCTAGATTGTCACACCAAAGACATCATAAGTTCTTATTTCTTTTTGGATATTTAGAAGGAAGTGGTGCCTGTCTCTATTGTCCTATGAATTGAAAAAAATCAACAAGCATTAAATCTTTCATGCTTTCACTTAACTCTTCAATAAGTTCATTAGTGAGTGGTGATGGAGCTAGAGATGGTAGTGTAGACAAAGGTACAAGACTTGGATTAATGATAGGGGTAGAAATGGGTGTAAGCATAAGAGGTGAAGGAGACACATAAGATGTAGGAGGAGCAACTGTAGGCATAAGAGGTGTAGGCATGGCAAGAGAAGGTATAGGAGTGGGTGTAGGTAGTAAGACTGGAGCTACAAGTGTAGTGGAAGAAGGCATAGTAGTAGGAGGGATCATGGGTTTCATAATGCCATTCTGTAGCTGTGACCTCTATATTTGTCAATTCACCAAGGTGGTGATAGTGTCTTTTGTATCTTGGCAGTTAGTCTTCAAGCCCATAGGTTGCATCATGTCCTCCAAAAGCTCTCCTAGCCACACTTGCAACATGGGATCTACTTCGTACAAGAATAACTCCACCTTTTTAGGCTCTATGGCAACTCATCTAGTAGCATCCATCTCATTAAATTTAGACTCAAAATCTTAGAGAAGTTTAGTCCTTTGTTTGGCTTATGAACCCACTCACAAAAGCTACCTCTTGTATCCATCCCAAGGTTCTCCAAAAAACATTTCTCCTTCAAAGCTTTCTTAAAAGTAGCCTAGCTAGGACTCATAGCAGAAAACTCAATAATGTGTAGCTTCAAAGAAGAAGTAACCAATCACAAAAAAAAACCTTGTTCATCATGTGAGTAAGCACACCAAAAAACTCCATCTTTGTTTCATAGAGCCTCAAGTAGCTCAAAACATTCCAACCATCAAAAGTTGTCTCTAGCTTCCTATCACCTCTATAGCTTCATATTATGCATTAGCATGTAGTTGCATCTCTTGCAGCATCTATAGATAATGGTGTTATTGTTGATGCTTCATAAGTGCACAAAGAATTTGCTTCATCTCTTTAAACATGGATGGACTTGTAGAAAAGGGTGATTGTTCCATCTTATGGATGCTTTAGGTTGTGGCTTCACGTGACGTTCACCACCATTATCAAAGTGATTCAAGACACAAAACTGCCAAAGGATCAAGAACGTAGCAAGATGAAAGAAGTCTTGGGAACTATACCAACAAGTGAGAAGTTCTTCAAATTATAGAAGCACAACTATGTGAATCCAAGACAAGCCTTTGACTCCATAAATAATAGTCATAACCTTGACAACTTCTTTCCCTTTACCCAAGAGGAATTTGTCCCCATCCACATGATACGCAAGATAGTCAGGTCTTTACACACACAACATCATCTCATTCCAATGAGTGAAGTGGCTATGGATAAATAAGAGCTTCAAATGGGACATAAATATTTTTCAAGTCAAGTCATAGTGTTCTTTGGAAGACAAATATCCAGTGGTAAACCAAATGTAAGCCATCAAGATAGTGGAAGGGATTTGAGCACATAAAGTCTCCTTGCCATTAAAGCCTATTTTATCACGATTCCAAAACAATAAACAAGGTGGAATTGAGAAATTTTTTATCTATAGAACAATGATTCCCTCCTTTCCTTGCACCAATTCACGATCATTCCATCATAGGAGTCCAACACACATGGATAACAAGCCATTTCTCAAGCTTTAGTTTCAATAATCAAGATGAGGTTAAAATGCTCACAATCTACTATTTGAAATCAATGTACAAAGGTGAAAAGGTGAAGCTATCAACTCATGCAATACCAAAGGTTCTGGAAAATTGGATTCAATTGGCATTATCTCTATCATGAAAAGACCACTTTCATGCCAATAGACATCCTTATAATTAGTACTACATCATGTGATCATGAGATCTTGTAGGTTATAATTGTCTTCTCCCTGTCATCGCCATGGCTAGCACTATTTTTCCTATCATACATGCCATTCTATCCCCAGTATCATAAGCTTTTATTATGTTAACTATCACTCACCACTATTTGTGGTGTCCCATCCTCTATTTTTCCAAGATGGAAGTCCCATGATTTTGCACAGTAGTGCAGATCATCCTGACGATCAAGGAATCCCAAAAGTACATTTTACAAACGTACAAAAAGCCTCTATTCCCTTGTCTTCTTTATTAGTATGCTATATTAATCAAAGTTCTCTTTTGTTTTTTCATGTGATGATTTCCCCGCCCTTCTTCTTCATCCTATTGGCTCTATTATGCTTTTACCCAAAATGTATGCTACCAAAACTAGCCAATGTATTAATTTTTATTTATATCCATTTCCTTAGCTTTCTCTCCTCCTTTTTCCTCAATCACTCATCACCCTACTCCAAAGGTTAGTACACACTCTCATGTATGCTAGGAACCTTAGCATGGATACTTTTTCACTTGCCGCACATTATCTCAAATGTATTGGAATATGAACTTCTTTATCATGCCAAAGGAACATCCTAGTTTATTTAAGAATCTTGTGCACTTTCTTCAAGTAAATTTCCTCCATCTTCCTTAAGGTTACATATCCAACCTTGTGAGCCATACATATCCATCCTTGTGAGCAATAAGAAAGTGGCCAAGGCTCGAAACTCCTCCTTCATCTTGTCACAGACAACTCTCTATTTTTCTCAACTTGACCTCATCCATAAGAAACTAAAGAGAAAACAGATAAGAATGGCACTGCCTTATTTGAACTATGTAAGAAACAAACACCTGCTACCCTAGGCTTTTGAGGTGTGAATATGTAGTGTCACGACCATCTGTTGACCTTGCCACCTTAGTACTCATCCTCAAGCTCAATTGTATCTCTATAAGTCCAAGTAAATTCTTTTGCTCCATACACCAACTGGAAAGGGGTCTATCCTATAGTAGCCTTATAGGAGATTTTGTATGACGAGATGGCCTCTATAAGTTGATCATCCGAATCATGACGATGTGTAGCAATCATTCTTGTCAAGATCGAGTAGAGGATGTGGTTGTTTACTTAGACTTGGCCATTGGCTCAAGGGTAATAGGGTGTGGACTTACGATGGTGGATCTTATATAGCTCTATCAATTCTTCCATAATCTTGCTAAGGAAGTGAGTACCTATGTTAGTTACAAGCTCTAGGGGACTATCAAAATGGGTGATGATATTCTCATACAGGAACAAGGCCATGTTGTTGCCATCATTCCACTTTAGATCTTTGGCTTCACACCACTTTGTCACGTACTCCAGACCAAGATGTATCTATTCTGATTTTGTCTGGTTGGAAAATCAATGGGGCCCATGAAGTCAAATTTCCATTTCTCAAATGGCTTTAGGGAAAGAATGGGTTACAAGGGCATGATGCTGGGTTTTGTAGGCTTCTCCATTCGTTGACATGCATCACACCTTTTGCAATAGTCATAGGTGTCCTTGTGGAGGGTTAGCCACCACCAATATCTTGTAAGAAAGGCCTTTATGGCTATCGCTTCTCCTGCAAAGTGTTCGCCACAAGGCTCAATATGGCATGCTTTCATCACGATTCAAATATTTTCTCCTACAACACATCTTTGTAATACTTCCTCCTTGCCTTTCTTGTACAGAGCACCACCTAATAGGGTATAGGGGGTTGATTCCAACATAAGCTTCTTCTTCTCACAGCTTAAGATACCAGGGGGATATTGTTGGGTTTCCAGGAGGTTGGCTATGTCTGCGTACCATAGGGTTACAGTTTCAACTAGAAACAAGGAAGCATTAGGAGACTCTGGAATCAACTTGCTCTTCCTCATTGCTGTGAGGAATTCAGGATAGATGATTAGCTAGGATATGGGAGCGATTGGGTTTGCTAACACTTCAAAGTTGAATTCTTGAAATAGAAGGAGCCATCTCATCATTCTTTCCTTCACATCTACCTTGTTCATCAAGAAGGATAATGCTTCACGATCGACATAGAATTTGAAATGTGTTGACAATAGGTAGTGTCGGAACTTCTCCAAGGCAAATACCATTCCTAGGCACTCAATCTCTATTACTGTGTAGTTTAATTCTCAATTGGTTACTTTTCAACTCCCATAATAGATAGGCAGATCTAACTTTGAGGGACCCTTTTGGCACAAAAATGCACCTAGGCCTTTAACTGATGCTTCATTGTGCACATGGAACTCCTTCATCCAATTAGGAGGCTACAGGATGGGTGCCTCAATCAAACACTGCTTCAGGGTATTGAACGCCTCATCACAATTAGTTTTCCATGTAAAATTTGCATATTTTATCAAGATTTTATGCAAAGGGGCTACCTTTGTCGCAAAGTGCACAATAAATCTTCTGTAATAACCTACATGGCCAAGGAATCCCCTCAATCATTTAAGGTTGGTTGGTGATGTTAAGGCATAAATATTCTCAATCTTGGTAGGCTCTGTTGCTATCCCATGTGCAGAGAGAATGTGGCCTAGAAGAACTCCTGATAAGATGCCAAATACACATTTGTCAGTGTTGAGAGAAATCCCATACTCTCGACAATTGTCAAAGCACTACTCTAGGTGTCCTCAATGCTCACGAATTAGGCTATGGATATAGAATTCATCTAGGTACACCTCAATGAAGTCATGCAAATGGTTTTGGAATGTAGTCATCATCATTCGTTGAAAGGTAGCCCGTGTGTTATACAGAGCCCAAATGGCATCACTTTGTAACCATAGGTTTCCCATTCTGTAGTGAAGTTTGTTTTGGATTGATCTTCTTTTGTTATCTGGACTTGCTTATATCCATTGAATCCATCCAAGAGAAAATAAAGCTCATGGCTAGCCACTATGTCCAATAGTTGGTCTATGAAAAAGGGATAGGGAAATGATCCTTCTTCATCTTGGAATTCAGCTTTTAGAAGTCCACACATATTTGCACTTGGGTACTACCACAATGGGCGAAACCCATTCACTATTAGCCACTAGATAAATAAACTTAGCTTCAAGGAGCTTTAGTAATTTGGCCTTTAGTAAGGTAGAGTAATTTGGATTTATGTGCCTCTCTCTTTGCCTCACAGGCTTGGCATCAAGCTCTAAGTTGATGTGATGTTGACATATTGTGGGATCAATCCCCTTTAGATATTTGTACAACCATGCAAACACATCTAAGTCCTCCTTCAGTAGGTCATGTAGAACTAATAGTTCTTCTTCTGGAAGATTTATACCCACCTTTAGGTGACATTCCATATCTTCAACATCCACAAACATTAATTGCTTTTCTCCATTCACTTTGTGGATGAATGCCCCACAGACTGCTTCTGGGTAGAGATTCAACTCCTTCAAGGGAGTGGTCTCCTCTTCTAATGATTAATTAGAACCAACTTCCCCTTTCGGTGGAGGCTTAGCTCACTCTTTGGGAAGCTGAAAGGGTATCATTGTGGTGCTACGTTTGGTTCAAGGATGAGTTACTTCTTGGCTCTAAGACTCATCTTCTGATGATACATCCAAGAACATCACATATCATGCACCTTCTGCATTCTATTTGAGTTACTGAACTAGTGGTGCATCGTCATCATCTTCTCATGAGAGGGGTGGATTAGGGTAGCAAGAACCACTACTGAAAGAAGGCTTATTATTCCTAATCCATTTCTTATAGAGGTTTTTCTTATGACATGACTCATTAATTAGTCCAAAAGGTACCATAGTCATTCTGTCGAGCATAAAGGGATCTTCTACTTCTGAGGCTTCAGGAACTTCCAGAACTTCTTCCTCATCTCTGTCTTCTGTGAGGAGGATAGACTCATCTAGCTAGCTTTCAAAGTCTTCTTCTACATTGTTATTTTCATACTCTGTGGATTCTATTTCTACCTCTGTCGGGGCTCTGTAAGAGAAGAACAAGCTCTATGTTATGTCCTCTGTTTCTGCTTCTGTGTCTGCCCCTATCTCTGTCTCTACTACTATCTCTATCTTTGTCTCTATTTTTGTCACGGGCATGTAATAGGGAGAACAGTATATCCATGCTTTTATCTCGTTGTCAGAGGTGACTTTAGAAGTCAATTTGAGTTTATGCAAGAGGTATTCACCCATTCTTGGGAAAGATTTATTTGACAGCCTCTTCATCTCCTAATGTACCATCTGTTAATTCATTGGAAGAGTCTGTTTTACAACTTTGATGGAAGTGGATCGATTGCCTTTTTGTGATCTATACAACTTCAAGACCACTTTGTTAGGTCCTCTACCTAGGGTTAGAGTTCCTTTGAACAGATCTATCCTTGCTCTTGCTTCAAAAAACCAAGGTCTTCCCAGCAACACAGGATATGAGGTCCCATAGGAATTTGGTTCTACTACCAGATATATCAACCAATAATCTCTTCCTGTGAGGGTTTTTTTCACATATGGGAGAATGCCCAAAGTCTTGATTATGCTTTGGTCTGCCAATCTAATAAGCCACTTCTTAGGTTGCATTCCTTGCAAGCCTAGATCCTTCATTGTCGCATCCATCATGATGTTAGCTGATGAACCTCCATCAATCAATGCGTCTGATATAAAACATCCTTCAATCCATACGCCAATCTTTAGGGTTCTAGGATCCAGCAAGGCATTGGCTACATCCACTTCTTTTATGGCATCTGGGACTTTGTTAGACTTTGTTGCTACGAAGGGAGAAAGTGGTAGGCCTCTTCTTCTTATCAATATGCTTTTGAATTTCTTTCGACAACTAGGAGACGACATTAGCAACTATCAGAATGTTAGGTTTGGTTTAAAAGTCTCTAGGTCTTTGACCAAGTCATATTATTTGATAGGATCCATAGGCTTCTCCAATCGATTAGGGAATGGGGCCACACCCACTTTTATCTTTCCTTTTTCTTCTAGGAGCAGCAATATCTGCGCTTCTTCTCCTTGGGAGGTACTTCGGCATCTTCTATCTCCTCGACCTTTGGTCTTGTCTCTGTAACTGTCTCTTTAGCTCTCTATGGTTTTGTAGTGCTCTCTACTACATTTTTTTGTATTGCATTGTTCTATTTTTTCCTAGGAAAGTTGAATTTCACGGTCTTGGCAAAGGGAACGTTCTCTTTTAGACTTGCACATGTCATTGTAGCAACTTCCAATTCCACCAAATTGGAAGCACATTCTTGAGTCTTCTGTTGAGTATCAGGAGTAACTTTCATAGGGACAGTCTTTTGTAGTGTGACCTTCTCCTTTGCATCAACTGCAAAAGGGTTTGCAGTCCATAGACCTTCTAGGGTTTGGACAATTCAGTGAAATATGAACCTTTTCTCCACATTTGTAATACTCCACTTCTAATCTTTGGCCACCATCAAACTGTCATCCTCTGTAACTCTGAGAGGGAAACCTCCTTGGATCAAAATTAGAACCAAATTCCCTAGGCTTTGGTCCAATGTTCTAGGTGGTCATCTACCATTCCAATGAGTTAAATATTGATTATTCATATTTTTTTCTTCTATTGTGCATCTCTTTCAGAGAGCAGATATCCTCTGTATGGTTCTTACTCAAATAGTACAAACAGAAAGCTCTCGGAATGGTTTGTTTTTGGGTACATTCAATGGCTAAATCTCTCAATTGATGGCACTTTCCACACCATGTATTAGAATGTATCACATCCCTCCCACCTCCTGCAGGAGTGGATATATTGGTGGTATTCACCTTCAGCGTCTGTAGTTTTTCTATATTCACATCCATAAGCTCCTTTTGGATGCTTGTGATTGAATTGGATAGGTACTCCATATTTTCACCTCCTTGAGTACTTGCAAGAGGATTTTGGGAAGCTTTTGTGATCACTGCATACACTGGTTGGGTTGATCTAGAGGGTCGTGTATTCTGGTTCTAGTTCAAAGTTCATGTACATACTGGGGGTTTTTTACTTTAGTTGGTAGGACTCCACTATTGTTGAGTTGCCATTGGGGGAATCCTCTAAGGCCATTGCTGTTATGGTTGAACCATCATTTGAGACACTGTCATTTGCAGCCACTCTAGATTCGGTGCACTGTACTCACTCGGACACTATTTGCATTTGGGCATAGAGGTAGGGAACTGTCCCTAGGAGTGCATTTGGTGGGTATGCCATTCCTGGCATGGAAGGAGGTAGGATTCCTCTTCTTGAGGTCATTGACAGCCATGCTTCAACTTCATCATACAATCTTACACCTCTCACTACAACTTGCAAGTTGCTTGGTCTTCTCAATTCCACAAACTTACGAACCTTCATCCAAATGATGGTTGGTTCATCTCTTTGGTATGGATTCCATTCATGAGGCATAGGCTTCTACTCGTTCACCAGAAGAGTGACTTAGATTCATAAACTTCTATCACATTCACTCTTCAAAACCTTCATGCCTAAATTTAGTGTAGAAAGCCAACTTCACATCGTCCCATGTGCTTCTTGTCTCTCATACCATTGAGACACCACACCTTTGAAAGTGGTGGGGAATATCACCAACTAATGCTCAAGGGTTTTGGCATTGTTAGCCACACAAGCTACCATAAACTTTGCTACATGAAGATCAAGGACTTTATTGTACTGTCCCTTAAAGATGGGCAACGGGACTACATTCGCTAGCTTGTTATTAATATTTCTAAGATGGATTTTACTAGGAAGGGGACCTTGAGTAACCATGCGAACTTCTTTAAAGAGTGCCACTAAGGTGCCAAAGGAGGCTTCTACTACTAGCTCATTCTTGGCTTTGATTTTTTCCTTCTCTCTTATCACATACCTCTAGACTTTTTCTAGTGATTGCCTCGTGATTGTGTCATTCATATTTAGCTCCACCCAATTGGTTTGTACTCAACAAAATAGTGTAGCGTGCCCACCTATCGACTCTCCATGCATATTTTTAGCGTTCCATTAAGAGAAGAATATGAGCAATGCTTCCTAGCACTCCCATGGAGTATTATGGGGTCTATCGCCTAGATTTTCTTGAGTCCACCTCGCAACAGAACATTCATGGCCCAAACCCACTAGGATCGACTTGAAATTTGGGTCCCTAGTGGTCAAGGTCTCCTGATAACATTCTAGCATCGGGTCCTGGATATCCTACTTTATGTAGAGATACCCAAGCCGAAGCAAACCCATGTTGTACTTGGTTCAAAAGAGAATGGGAAATGAGAGGGATGTGCCGCTCAACCTCTCTACCCATAGGGCATAGTCCCATTTTGGTCCCCTAAAACAACATTAACCAAGGTTCTAACCTAACAATACCTAAGGATCGGACATCTGTAAAATCTGGTGAGAAACTCCTAGTTCTCTGGGACCACCTTGCCATAGGATAAACCCGTCAAGGGTTTCACCAACCTGTATTCCCTCAGTAGGCATTCTTTAGTTATTTAATTTGGTCCTATCACATTTATGTGTGACATTTAAAATCAGCTTCATTAATTAAGCCTTTTAGGGAATAGGGTTCGTTCGCGTAATTTATAGCACTAACATGAAAACAGAGCAAGCAGTCCTTTTGTCAAACAAGTTCCTTAACTTACCTTCAAGTTAATCTTTGTCTCGTGCCCATAGAGGAGAAATTACATGTCCTTTCTACCCTGTAGAAGTAATTGGTCCAAATCACATGGTATCACAATTTCCATCCTTTATCTAGAATAGAATCTTCCAATGCCATAGACATTAGGGGGCCACGGAGGTCTTCAACTCCTTTTCAGACTTGGCAAGGGTGTGCAGAGCTCCACCTGACCCCCAAGCTGCCTAGGAGTGAATACTATTCCTGTGGTTGGCCTTTCCACCACTCAACCTTCGGCCCATCAAGTGAGTAGTGCCCTTTTTGAGTTTATCTGTGGTGCACGATCATGGAGGTGATCCACCCATGCAAATAACCTTTTCCTAATTAAAGCATTTAAGAATCAAGCACACTCAAGGGAATTAGCCCTAATATCATCTTCCAAGGAAACATTCCTTTATTCTCATGGAAATTTGTCATCACAGACCCCTGCCATGAATTTACCATCAATCACAAGTACTTGGAATAATCATCCAATCGACAATACAGCAAACAGTTGAATGTAAAGCATTTAGGATGTTTTTTGATCAACCAACAAAACCAATTGCATTTTTCCAAACAATGAAAGAGTAGATGCAATAACATTTCTATCCGCATATTCACTCTCCCCCTTGGGATCTAAGAGCGATGCTACACAAAATTTTACTTAACACTCCCTTCCTTTGGCTAAGGCGTATGATGAGGTCTCATAGAATTGTACAAGATGTAAGTTCTATCATTTTAATGCAAGATAATCAATCTAGCAAGAGCATTTATTCCTCCTCTCTAAGTGGCATTTATCTTTTAGCCTTTTTCTAGCGCAATATTATGTAGAATTTTGACATGACTTTATCTTCCTTTCTCCTAAGGCAAAGAATGCGATACAAATTTGTAACAATTATAAGCTCTTATACGGCGCAAGACTATCCTTCAATGTAAAATAATTCCCAAATTATTGTGCAAGTTGTAATCAATTCATGGCTAAGATCATTTCATGTACCATTGTTGTATGTTTTATATAATCTCTCCCATGCATGCACTATCTATGTGTATAACCCTCAAGGTAACCTTGTGAACCTTCAACAACATTGTCCTAAGTAAATACTTATCGATGGTTAATACTTTATTAGAGAGAGCAAAGTGCTTGGACCTGAGTGGCTAGAGGTGGAGTGTTGGTCGTAGTTCCATCAACTCTTCTCACACCTACACGAGTTTTTTGCAACTCCTGCAATGCTGGAGCTACATCTTCTTTGGACCATGGTAGTACATGATTATTTAACGGACCTCCTCAAATGGCCTGGTAGGCTTCTGCTTAGATAGGGAAAGCCCTCGTGGGGGGAGGACAAGGGAGGTCTCTCTCTCTCTCTCTCTCTCTCTCTCTCTCTCTCTCTCTCTCTCTCTCTCTCTCTCTCTCTCTCTCTCTCTCTCTCTCTCTCTCTCTCTCTCTATGCTCATCAGTGTGCCAAGGCCTTTTTTCTCTTCCTTGTGATAGGGAGGGGTAAGTTTGCAGAGAAGAGTAAAAAGGTAAGTGCATGTGGCCACCCTCTAAGGAGGGGAAAGAGGAGAAACCTTCTAGAAGGTTCTCTCTCTCTCTCTCTCTCTCTCTCTCTCTCTCTCTCTCTCTCTCTCTCTCTCTCTCTCTCTCTCTCTCAGCCAATAGTAGGGGGGAAAAGGAGGTGGAATATGTCTCTTTCTTATGGGGGGGATTTTATAGGGAGAAGGAGGGTATTATTGGGGGAAGGAGGGTTATTATGGGGGAGCCGTGATGATGGCCGTCCCCTCCATCTAGGTAGCCAATTTTGGCATGCCACCATGTAGTCTCTCTTGGGGGGGAAAGAGATAGTGGGAGGGAGAGAGGTGGCACACATGAACCCCTCCCCCCATCCACATCATTGTCAACACATACCTCTTCTTCTTCATTGTCTTCTACATCTTCCTTGTCATCAATGACTTCTTCCTCCATGTCGTCATGGTTTTTCTCCTCCCGTCATCTTCCTCTTCTCCCCCTCATCATCATTCACTTATTCCTTTCCCCTGCGCCACCTGTTTGGTGTGGACAAGGGGGAAAGGTAAAAAATCTCAATTATTTTTAATAAAAATTAGGAGGGGTTTCCATGCGAAGGGGGCGGGGATATTACATCCTCTTTTCCTTAGAGAACTCGAGATGTCCTCATCTCAGAAGAACTCGAAATTTCATTCTGGAACTTGTGGGGGGTAGGACTCATCACTCATTCGTTGCGACACTCTGACCACTCATAAGCACACGGTCTTTTAAAACAAAAACTTATTGTATTTGACATATCCAAGTCTGGATTACAAGGGAAAAGTTTGTTTAGTTATATCTCATGAATATCTTCTAAGTTTCTCCTAAGTATCTGATAATTTCCTGTTCTAGATCACTGAAGCTTGTACAACTTCATTTCTTGTAAGTCCAAGCTCGCTTTGAGTCCTATTAGGACAATTGACATGGTTATGTCCAATGTGTGGCACTAGGAGAATCGTTGTTTAGGGTGCTTTGGACATTCCCTTTTGAAATGACCTAACTCCTTGCAATAAAAACAGTACGTAGCTTTATCACTTGGGATCACAAGATTCTTGGTTGAATTTGGCATGGTTTTCTTCTTTTAAAGACCAAATTGTCTTAGGATCCTTTTAGTGGACCAAAGTGGTCCTTTATCTCAAAAACTCTATTTCCAAATTGTCATCTTTTTAGATCTAGACTGAGATCCATGGACAATTGGCTTTGATTGTAATACCAAAGAATACTCCCAATCTTTGACATTTTGGTAAGACCCAATCTATATTAGTTGAGAAGAAACAACTTAAGAGAAATTCACTGTAAGGTATAACTCTCGTTCCTTGTTAAAGTCTCTCTAATCACTTGTAAGTTCTAGGCTCAAAATTGATGCAACTCATATTACTTGGGTTAATTGTAGTTACAAGAGTAAGGTTTATTCCAATACAAGTTGTATTACATGTTGATAAAATTTGTAGGATTTCTAATCGTCCTAAAGAGGTGTAGTGGGTTCTAGGTCTTTGTCTTATCTGATTCCTCTATATATCCAAAGACTATGCTTGTGTAGCTTTGTTTCCTTCGAGGCTCAATATCTTCTAGACTTAAGTCAAGGCAGTTTGGTTGGACATTCCCTAGCTCATTGCAGTGGAAGCATCAAACGGTGAGACATCTCTTATGGATGTGCCCTATCTCTTTGCACGTGTTGCATCTCTTGTCCTCATCTTGGGAATCATCTTTGTCACAATTGTTTAATCAAAGTTCTTGGATGATTCGACTTTTCTAAAAGTAATTCATCTTGCAAGTCTGTTGGATGCATTGCTTCAAGACATGGTTCAGAGGAGTGTTCAAGCCATGGCAAAATTTTGATACTTACTACATAATATCCATAGGTGGTGCCTATTTTAGTACGGTTACAAACTTTGAGTAGTAGGCATCCAAGGTTAATTCCAGCTACTTTAGCTCGAAGAATTCATTCATCCTCAAAGTCTGGTAGGTTGCTGGAAGGTATCGTCCATGTGCAGCATCTTTCAGTTGAGCCCAGGTGACAACGGCTTCAGAAATACCTTGATCTTTGCACCATTGCTTCCACCATATCCTGGCCGACTTGGCTATCATTTCTTTTGGCAGAAGCAGTTATTGCAGTAGAGAAATAATCATTCATTAACTCAATCCATATCTTTTCCTCCACTAGGATGTCTATTCCCTTTCCACCAAACTCCCGTGCCTTAATCTACTTGAGAAGGAATTTCTTCTCTTGCATGTTTGTATTTTTGGGTACAGAAGGTGCCTCATAATCAAGCCATACCACTTCAGTTATTTAGGATATGTCTACAAAATAAACATTAAGCAATCACACATCATTACAAAGTTTTGCTCTGATAGCAACTGTAACAAGCCAATTGTCTAGGCACATTTTAGCGGTCCATCAAGAGATGAATCTAAGTGACACTGCCCGACACTCCCATGGAATGTTACCAGGTTTGTTTACTTGGGTTTCTTGAGTCCTCCCAATAGAATGTTCGTGATTGGACCCACTGGGATCAACCTGAAATTTGGGTCCCTATAGTGGTCAAGGTCTCTTGACAACATTCTAGCATCGGGTCCTGGACATCCTACTTTACGCAGAGATATCCAAGCCAAAGCAGACCCATGCCCCACTCGGTTCAAAGAGAATGGAAAATGAGAAGGATGTGCCACTCAACCTCTCTACCTGTAAGGCACAATCCCATTTCAATCCCCTAAAATAGCATGAACTGGGATTCTAACATAACAATCGCTAAGAATCCAACGATTGTAAAATCTGATGAGAAGCCTCCCAGTTATTTGGGATCACCCTGCCATAGGACGGAGATCCTTCAGGGGTTTTTCCCACCCACTTCCCTTAGTAGGTGTTCTTTAGTTATTTAATTTGGTCCTATCACATTTATGTATAACATTTAAAATCAGCTTCCTTAATTAATCCTTTTAGGAACAGTCATTCGCGTAACTTATAGCACTGATACGAAAATAGAGCAAGCAATCCTTTTGACAAACAAGTTCCTTCAAGTTAATCTTTGTTTCCTGCCCATACAAGAGAAATTACATGTCCTTTTTGCCTTACAAAAGTAACTGGTCCAAATCACATGGCACCACAATTTCCATCATTTATCTAGAATAGGATCTTCCAATGCCATAGATGTTGGGTGCCACGGAGGTCTTCAACTCTATTCAGGACATGGAAAGGGATGTTGAGAGCTCCACCTGACCCGCAATCTACCTACTAGGAGTGAAATATTATTCCCGTGGTTGGCATTTCCACCACTCGACCTTCGGCCGACCTTTGGCCCATGAATCGAGCACTACCTTATTCGGATTTATCTATGGCACGATCATGGAGGTGATCCATGCGTGCAAAGAACATTTCCTTAATTAAAGCATTTAAGAATCAAGCACAGTCAAGGAAATCATCCCTAATATCATCTTCCAAGATAAAATTCATTTATTCTCATGGAAATTTGTCATCACAGACCCCTGCCATGAATTTACCATCAATCACAAGTACTTGGAATAATCATCCAATCAACAATACAACAAACAGTTGAATGTAAAGCATTTAGGATGTTTTTTGATCAACCAACAAAACCAATTGCATTTTTCCAAACAATGAAAGAGTAGATGCAATAACATTTCTATCCGCATATTCGCTCTCCCCCTTGGGATCTAAGAGCTATACTATGCAAAATTTTACTTAACACTCCCTTCCTTTGGCTAAGCCATATGATGAGGTCTCATAAAACTGTACAAGATGTAAGTTCTATCATTTTAATGCAAGATAATCTATTTGACAAGAGCATTTATGCCTCCTCTCTAAGCGACATTTATCTTTTA
The DNA here is from genome assembly GCF_053477565.2 of Lygodium microphyllum. Classification (NCBI taxonomy): domain Eukaryota; kingdom Viridiplantae; phylum Streptophyta; class Polypodiopsida; order Schizaeales; family Lygodiaceae; genus Lygodium; species Lygodium microphyllum. Next base: position 81,541,682 of record NC_141155.1, read on the forward strand.
TCCTTTCTCTAGTGCAATATTATGTAGAATTTTGACTTGACTTTATCTTCCTTTCTCCTCCTAAGGCAAAGAATGTGAGACAAATTTGTAACAATTATAATCTTTTATACAACACAAAACTATCTTTCAATGTAAAATAATTCCCAAATTACTGTGCAAGTTGTAATCAATTCATAGTTTGGCAACACAAGGTAAACTCTTCAACCGTTATTTAATGCGAAACCTTCATAGGATGGATGCAAGACTTTTAATGCAAGATCATTTCATGTACCATTGATGTATGTTTTATATAATCTCTCCCATGCATGTACCGTCTATGTGCATAACCCTCAATGTAACTTTGCAAACCTTAAACAACATTGTCCTAAGTAAAGACTGATTGAAGAATTATCGATGCTTAATACTTTATTAGAGAGAGTGAATAACTTGGACTTGAGTGGCCAAAGGTAGGGTGTTGCTTGTAGTTCCATCAGCTCTTGTCACACCTAAACTTGAGTTTGTTACAACTCTTGCAATGCTAGAGCTATGTCGTCTTTGGGCCATGGTAGTAAGTGGTTATTCAATGGACCTCCTCGAATGGTGTGATAGCCTTCTGATTACATAGGGTGAGCCCTTGTGGGGGACAAGGGAGATCTCTCTCTCTCTCTCTCTCTCTCTCTCTCTCTCTCTCTCTCTCTCTCTCTCTCTCTCTCTCTCTCTCTCTCTCTCTCTCTCTGTGCTCGTTAGCGTGACAAGGCCTTGTTTCTCTTCCTTGCAATAAGGGGGCAAGCTCGCGGAGAAGAGGCAAAGGGTAAACTCGTGTGGCCACCCTCTAAGGGGAAAGAGGAGGAACCTTCTAGAAGTTTCTATCTCTTTGTCTCTATCTCTCCCTCTCCCTCTCCCTCTCCCTCTCCCTCTCCCTCTCTCTCTCTCTCTCTCTCTCTCTCTCTCTCTATGTCCCTCTATTTCACTCTCTCCCTTTCTCTCACTCAGCCAACAACAGAGGAGAAAAGGAGGTGAAATATGTCTCTTTCTTATGGGGGGGATTTTATAGGGAGAAGGAGGCTATTATTGGGGGAAGGAGGGTTATTATGGGGGAGTTGTGATGATGGCCCTCCCCTCCACCTGTGCAGCCAATTTTGGCTCTCTCTCTCTCTCTCTCTCTCTCTCTCTCTCTCTCTTCCTGTTAGCATGCCAAGGCCTTTTTTCTCTTCCTTGCGATAGGCAGGCAAGCTAGCAGAGAATGTGGAAAGGGTAAACTCGTGTGGCCACCCTCTAAGAAGGGGAAAGAGGAGGAACCTTCTAGAAGGTTCTCTCTCTCTCTCTCTCTCTCTCTCTCTCTCTCTCCCTCTCTTTCACTCTCTCCCTTTCTCTCACTCAGCCAACAGAGCAGAGGGGAAAAGGAGATGGAATATGCCTCTTTCTTATGGGGGGGATTTTATAGGGAGAAGGAGGCTATTATTATGGGGAAGGAGGGTTATTATGGGGGAGCTGTGATGATGGCCCTCCCCTCCACTTGGGTAGCCAATTTTGGCTTACTACCATGCACTATCCATTGGGGGGGGAAAGACATAGTTAACTTATTTATCTTTGGAATACATCATATAATAATCCAACCCGAAGGCTAATCCATAATCTGCCCGCATGGCAATCCAGCAATCCACAGGGATTACTAATCCAAGATTCCGCCCGTAGACTAGTATGCGGGCCTCGAGATCTAATCCCAAGTCACGTCGGCCTCTTGTGTAGGGCCTGGAAGGCAAGGGATTTACAGCTAGAGCCCCCCTGGCACCCAAGCCTCCTCCTGCTCCAAGTAGTGCCCAACGAAGAGACCTCTCGCGGCGGTTTAAGTCCATGTTCCCGGCGCGAGCTAACAACCCTCTTGGCTAGGGTCAGGTAGACAGTCGGGAGTAACTGATGCTGCTTCTCCCTCCAGGCCTTCAACCTAAAGCATTAATTATCTTTCCATCTTTAGTTCCTTGAGCAAAACAATACAAACAGTGCTCCTAAACTGTACAAGCATAATCAATCTGGTGGTCGTTTATTTGGCCAACTGCTAAGGTGTGAATCCATCTCTCCAAATGCATCCAGCATTCGATCCAGGATCAATTGTGACTTGGCAAGATCCCCAAGGGTTTTTTTGTTTGTGTACCCTTGTATCCTTGGGTTAGGGTTATACTCTGTTAACCCAAATTAACCAACACCTTGGGTTTCTTAAAATAAGACAGTAAGTCCTGGCGACCTTGTCACTTTAACTTGATTTGTCAATTGCTTGCTAGGCAATTCGTAGTTACCCTATCTTGGCAAATCATCCCAAGAAGGGTGATGTAGCAGGATGTCTACTCATCCTATTGCACAATAGGCTTGCACTAGAGCCTGCCAACCTTATTCCAAGGAGTGGAAAATCTATCTTGTGATTTCAACACGAAGCCATGCGACATTGCAACTTGTTGCATAGGAGTTGCATCTAACTTGTGGGATCAATATCCCTTCAACGACGTTCCTTGGACAAGAAATATGTTTAGCCAAGATGTAGGGTTTGGGGCGTCTTCTTACCCAACCCAATCCCTAACCTTACTAGGCCAATAACGTTTTGATCCTAGGGATTCTAAACTTAATCGGGAGTTTAGTATTAGGTCAATCAATCCTTGGGGTAAAACCCTAGATCGTTAGTATATGGGCGTCTACTAACCCAACATTCCATGAGTATGGGTAGGATCCTTTGGGTTCGAAAGTCTCGACTTGGCGTCCCAAGTGCGATATTAGGCAGAATTTTTAGCGAGACTAAACCCTAGCTAGCACTTTGAAGTGTTCGTTGTACTAACTACTTATGCTTCTAAGAATCCCATGTGGGATATGTCATTACAAGAGATTTAGCTAAATTGGTCTACTTTTCTTGTGACAAGAACGATCTTTTCTTAGAGATGCTAATTTTTTTCTAAAGGTGGAAATAGTTGCAAGACATCACATTACGTGTAAATATGTGATTCATTACCTCTATGTACTATAAGGTTTGCAATAACCCTTTCTTTTCTTGCTAAAGTCATGACAAATGACAAATTGGAGAATAACTTGCATAAAACCTACAAGGATTTACATCAAGGAACTATGCCTACAACCTTTTGTTTAATGCAACTGAATTTCAGGTTTTAATATGATATGCAACCTTTTCTAGATACAACTTCGATGAATGAAGTTCATGCATGACGAATATGTAACATGCAACCTTTTCTAGATACAAATTCGATGAATGAAGTTCATGTATGACGAGTATTATAAGACTAATGTTGACTTAATCTATTCTACAAGCATCTTCACATGCAACATGCAAGTTCATGGTTTCCTTTTCATACCATGCAAGACCTTGGACAACATTCTAACGGATGTTTAATGAATATCTCTTACGAATCATATCTAGGAAGTCATGGCCTAGATGCATTATGCACTTGTTCTTTCATGCAAGGAAGACAACGATGAATTTAAACAAATTTTCATGCAATATGCAATTGGGATTGTCACTTTGGAAATGCAAGTAAGAGCAACATGCAATTTAAAACTTGTAAGATGAATGCGTAATTTTGTATTCATAACTTTCGCATGAAATTTAAGCATTCCCAATGCAGAATTAAACTTCTAAGAACAAGGGTTTGAGGACTTGCGGTGATGTCCACATGTAAACTTAGGTTCGAGGCTTCCGCGGGTACACCTTGCGTCTTTGGCTTTGGAGCCATCGTTGATGCAGTGGGCTTGAACTCCGTGATTTGTCCTCACCTTTATGCGGTCTCCGAAATTCCTCCAAGCTTGGAAAAACAGCCTCAAAATCTGTCTACTTCTCCCTCGCGCAGGAATACCCCTTTATAGGATGTGGCTTTTAAGAACCCAGGGAAAAAGCCGTGTGCACAAGGCTTATGGGAGCCTTATCCTTAAAAACTTCTAAGGAAGCTTCCAAGAAGCTTTTGCTTCTAGATAAAATGACGTGGAGGGGGGGGGGGGGGGGTAATGATTGAAGTAGAGGAAATTGATGACGAGCGGGGGGGGAAGATTATGTCATTGATGGCAGCAAGTAGGCGGCTGTAGCGCAGCACCCAGTGGCAGTAGGCGGACTTCACGGCGACAGCCCTTGGCGTGGCGATGGCGACAACACGATTGGTAGGCTATACAACAGCCCTCTTCTCTCTCTTCTTTCGTGCCTCTTTTTATTATTCAAGATATTTTGTTATCCTTCCTCTCAGAAGATTTCAAAACATCACCAAGCTAAACATCCATCAATTAGAACATATACAGAAGAAAACACAAGCTTATAGACTAGATACAGAAGCTTTACAGAATACTATGGAAGGTCTACACAAGGCATAAAAACCATACAAATCAAACCAAAACCACTTCAAATCATCTAATATACTCTCAATCATTCCTCAAAAGACTAATTCACAATCTCAACCTCACAAACAAAAAGAAAAAAAAAACTAAACTAGATGCAAAATAGACCCTATTAGAACCAAACAGACACATTACAAAACCTATTAAAATATCATATCTCAACCAAAAACCATCATGAGTTTCTCAAACCTATGCAACCTAATCCAAAACACTTCCAAAATCAGCCAAAATCAATCAATCCATCACAAAATTAACAATTTAGCTCACAAAAATAACAAAAATTAGCCAAAAAAAAGAAGAAGTCAACTCAGCCCTCAATAGGCGTACACATTTTGTCCACTCCCTTTTCCACCTTTGATCCTTGTAATATTTCCGTTGAAAAGTATTTCTAACCCGCATGATACTCATGCAAGGAAATTCCGGCATCAAAGATACGATCAAGGCGATCTTTATGTTGTACACAACATGACCCTCCACTGGCAATAATCGAGACTAAGGTTTAATAAAAACCCGCATATTTTCATGTGAACCTCCTCTTGGGAGGAGGTCAAGGGGAAATTGATTAATTTATGGAAAAAAAATTTCTAATTATCCCTTCTTTCCCCCAGTGGAAGGCTGTGCTGGAGGAGAGGGAGTAGGCACGGATGACTAAGCTTGTTTGCTGGAGCTCATGGAAGGGATAGGGGCCATGCAACTGGCCTCGCACGGAGAGAGGTCTCCTCTCCCTACCCTATAAATACCCTCTCTATGGGGTGAGTAAGGGAAGGAAGAGACTGAGGATCGACGCCACCAGGCCGTGAGAGGGAGAGAGGTGAGCCACGCTGCTCTGAGTGTGCCGTGAGGGAGGAGGATTGCCACCGAAGATCCACCACGGCCACCATTTCGCCCTGGTTCGCCAACAAATCCGTCAGTAAGATAGTCACCTCCTCCTCCACGTGTAGAAATCACGGCTACAGAAGCTTCCCAGAAGCTTCTTGGGAAGTTTCTAAGGCCCCCTAGGAAGCCCCCCTTCTTATGGGCTTTCATAAGCCCCTTCCAAGGTGGTTTTTATAAACACCCCCCCCTCGGGATTTAAGCACCCCCTTCCCATGGGGTTCCACCCAAGTCAATTTAAACCCCCTTCTGTGGATTTTCCTCCCCTTACATCCCCCATAAGCTCACATTAGCCCGGGTTTTAAACCCCCTTTCCGTGGACCCTTTTCAATTGCCCCTACAAAGCAGTTTTTTACAAACCGGGGAGTTAAGCACCCTTTCCCCTTGCATCCTTGGAAATTGAGTACTTCTCCTTAGCATTTCCACAAAGCCATTTCCATGGATTTCCCCCACACAAGTTCTTTAAAGCCTCCCATGACATTCCCACTCAAGTCATATTAGCAAGTTGTAAACCCTCTCTTCATTGATTCTCCTCAAGTTCACTTTAACCGCCGGATCAAAAACCATCTTTCCTATTTCAACTCCCACAAGCCTATAAGGCCTTCTAAAGGCCGATTTCGAAAGACAGTGCAATCAGTCAAGGAAGCTGAATCACAAACGGAGTTTCGCATGCGAAGGAGACAACCAAGATCATAAGTCTGTGTCCAAGGCAAAAAGGTCGAATTCGCGATGGCCCCTAAAAAGGCACAAGGCGCAACCACAGGAGGATCATCTCCTAACATCCATGTGGACATTTCACCACAAGTCCAAGTTTTCTTCCTAATTTTTAGTTTACATCGTAATATTTGAATTGTGCATGGATCATTTATGGAAATAGGATGCACTTTTTCGATTGAAATACTTTGGCTAATTTAAAGGAAATAGCTCATGATTGAAGAATTCAGTCATTGGTATTTTTCAATGAAACGAACAAAGAAAGAGCATAAGATCTCTATGTATTCTTAACAAGTGGGTTTTATGTATTACAAAGTAATGAATTTAGATCAACTAAAGATCATCTTTATAAAGTCAAAATTATTGTTGTACACTTCGATTATGCATGGAAAGATAAAATCGCATGTTTCATCATTAGACATCTCTTTCTTCTCAAGGATTCATTAAAGAAGATTGCTAACAACCGTAGGAATTTGCAAGGCATGGAAATGATTCTAGGGTTGCATGAATAGATTAAACTCTAGGCAATTCGCACAAATTTCAATCAATTACGTAACTAGTTACGAAAGGTTGTGTGGTGCTCATTCAGCATACGAATAATTCATTCAGAAATGAAATTAGGAAAAGGCTGCATGGTTTGTTTTAACATAAACCCTAAAAGCTTAGCAACATACATCGTGAATGCATCAATGGGAATTATGCCGTAACTCAACATATGCTTTGATCTTAGCCAGAAAATTTAGGGTTTGTAAATCAAATCATATGTAGGCAATGAATCATGTGATTACGAGAATGTTATTGTAAATATCTTCAAGAATAGACAAGTAAATTGGTTTACCCTAAAACACCTAAATCGCAAGGGACTTGTTTAGGAATGGTTAAATTGATGCAACATATCCCAAGTGCTAACTAGGATTTAGCACGTTCAGGACGTGACCTAATCGCTCTTATTGCCAAGGCTGAAACTCTTATGTCCTAAAGACTTGCCCACATTCACAAAATTTAGGGACAATAGGACATACTTTTGAGAGACGATCTAGGATTTTTACCCTAAGGGTCGCTCGCTAAAAGGATGAAACTTGATTTGAATTTGGAACCTTAGGATCGACAATGTCGGCCTAGTGCAATCAGGAATAGATTGTTATGAAGACATCCTAACCCTGTTTCCTATCTAATCATGATTCCGTGATTAGAAGACGCCGTTTGATGGGTAAAATAGTCCCATGGATTAGATGTAACATTGGTGCAACATGTTGTAGAGTCGCATGATCTTGTGATTTGATCACAAGGGAATGGCCAAATTCCTCGGAATAAGATTGGCAGATTCTTACACAGGTTTATCTTGCAAGAGGATGAGTAGTCATCCTGATATACCACCTTTCTTGGGAAAAGTGACCAAGATAAGGGAATTAGATATTTTCTTGGAAGCAAAGGACCAATCAAAAATTTGGAGTAATATATTCACTGTTAATAGAACTTAAGGTACTGGTTAAGTTGGGTTAATAGTGTACGGCCCTAACCCAAGGACATACGGGTTAACAAAAAAACCCTTGGGGATGTTGCCAAGTCACAATTGATCCCGGATTGAATGTTGAATGCATTCGGAAAGAAGGATTCACTTCTTAGCAGTCGGCCAAAATAACGACCACTGGAAATGATTGTGCTTGTAACAGTTTAGAGAGCATTGTTTGCTTTGTTTGCTCAAAGAATTAAAGGATGAAAAGATAACTAATGCTTCAGGTTGAAGGCCTGAAGGGAGAGGCAGCCTCAGTTACCCCCGACTGTCTGCCTGACCCTAACCAAGGGGGTTGTTAACCGCACCAGGAAGTGGACCGAACCCCCGGGAGAGGTCTCTCTGTTGAGCGCTACTTGGAGTAGGAGGATGCTTGGGTGCCAAGGGGGCTCTGACCGTAAATCCCTTACTTTCCGAGCCCTGCACAAGAGGCCAACATGACTTAGGATTGGATCTCAAGGCTTGCATACTAGTCTACAAGCGGAATCTTGGATTAGTAATCCATGTGGATTATTGGATAGCCTTTGGGAGGATTATGGATAAGCCTACGGGCTGGACTTATAAATGTATTTCAAAGTTAAATATGATAACCTGTTGAAAAGGAACTTGTTTGACACTGCTTTTCTATGTCAAGTGCTATGATTACGTGAAGGAACCGGTGCCTAACGGACTAATTAAGGAAGCTGTTTGATGCATGTTCAACTAAATGTGGTAGGTAATTAGACAACTAAAACAATTGAGGAAAATGTGGTGGATGTGACCATGGGTCCGTCCTACGGATGGGTGGTCCTGGTTGGCCGGGAAATTTTCTCAAATGGACAGTAAGAAGATCGTTTCAAAGGACAGAACACCAAGGGCACTAACCTAGAGTCTAAGTTATAATAATCCCGGTTTACGCTATTTTAGGGGAATGAAATGGGACTATGCCTTATGGCAGAGAGGTCGAGCCTTGCATCTCTCTCGTTTCCCATTCTCCTTGAACCAAGTGCAGCGTAAATCCACTTCGGTCCTGGCATTTCTGCGTAAAGTAGTTCACTCGGGGTTTGACGCTAGTTGCTGTTTAGGAAATGACCATTACGAAAAACCCTAATTCTGGTCGGTCCTAAGTGGGAACGGCCAGAATACTTCCGCTACGTGGCAGATGCGGGAAGTCCTAGATCACAAACCCCGTGATATTCCATGGGAGTGACGGGCGGAGCTTTCTAGATCTCCTTTCCAATGGACTGCTTAGACATGTCCTAAAGGGAATAGGTGGACACGTTACAATCCCTAAGGGTGGTTTTTCTCAAAATCTAAATGGTTTTGTAAGTTTTTGGAATTAAAAAATTATTGTCCTTCCCAAGAGCATGTTGTGGTTTTTGGACACATGTAAAGGGGGTTGGAGAGATGTTGAAGTTTAAATTTTGAATTTGATTCCCTTTTTTCTAAAAACTATTTTTTAATGATCTCAAAATGCATTAAGCAATGAGCACTTGCAACATTGTAGGTAACTCTAAAGGGGCGGACTATATAATATAGCCCTTATGCTCTAGAAAAAGGGCATGCATGCTCATTGAGACAATAATCATAATTTGTAGCCAATACATGTGACCAATGGACCTCATAAGCAATAATGTGCCTTGTGCCTTGAGGATGCTTGTGGAAATTGATCCCACATTCCCCCTTTAGTAGGCCCAAGCTCTTACCACTAGAGTAATGGGGCAATGTTGTTAGGACATTTGACCCATAATATGATAAATCAAAACGTGATGTCATTCTTTTATTTTTAATTCAAAACCAACTCTTTTTGTATAAGAAAATGGATTTGATCTCATCATAGCTTTCAATCCCACCATCTTGAACAATTAGCAAAACTAATCTCCTTGTAATCTTTTTCTTATGAGGCCCTTTTTGGGTCCATATTCCCCCTAATGACAAAGATCAAAGTTAGTAACTATCATGCAATTTATTAGCAATGGTGTGTGGTTTGCATCCTTCAATATGGACCAAATCATGTAGCTTTATCTCAAAAATCACTTATAGTATCAAACTTCAAGTGTCAAGTTCTTGCTTTGAAGCTTAAAGATTGTGTCTTTAATATTCAATTTTCTTCTAAGCTTGTCTCAATCTCTTTAGTAGGAAAAAACTTATGCAATCAAAGAGCTGACCTTATTACCTTACCATTATATACCCTATGTAAGCTCATGTTGTGAAATTCTTAGACATTCTTAACTTGACCTTATCTCTAATATCTCATCTCAATCACATACTTTGGATCCCTTGCTCAAATATTTTTATGTTTTGAAAACTATATCTCATATTTTGCACCTTAAGAAAGCCCCATTTGTGTACTATATTTGAAGACCCCACTCTAGCATGAAACATTACACCAAATATATGCATGTCATATGGATCCTCCTATTAATCTTTCTTGCTAGGGCTCCTCCCATGGCTCCCCTTATGGCTCTACCTAATATAACTCTTTCTGTGGCCCCCCTTCATGCAACTTCCCTTATTGCAGTTCCTTGGTCATTTTCCATAAAACCACTACTATCACACTAATACATAAATCCTCATTGCAGCTCAATTAATGTTGCATAGAACATCCCCTATCATGCTCCATAAGACCTCCTTGTAGCTCTATTCAGGACCTTCCTTCATCCTCTATTGAAGTCTAGGAAGGGCCATCCATAAGGTAACAAAATCAAAGGGTGAGTCCGGGGAGCTCTAGCCTCGAATGATATGCACAAAAGAGGTGGTCAATCGAATTAAGAGGGGCACGAAATACAAAATTAGGGGTCAGAGAGAGAGAGAGAGAGAGAGAGAGATTAATACTAGCATAGATTGCACAACAACTTAGGATTATAACTATCTTGTTTCAGTATTTCTTACCCTATAGCATTGGTCCTCTCCTACACTTATGTGGATCTATAAGTTGCCACTTGTGAATCCTTAGGGTGGAGAGCTTATTCTTGCTCTCAACATTGACAGTTTAGCTAGGCCATTTCTTTCACAACAACAATGACAAATAGACAACTGAACTTCTTTTTTTGTTCTTCTTTTACCTTGGGCAAAATATGCAAGGCTTGGACTCATTTTAGAGGAAGGAATTTTCTCAAATTAAAGGTGGAAAATTTTTTAATACAAAACTTTTACTTTTCCTTGTAATGCATCTAAAATTCTCTTTAGGTTAATGAGACAATCCAACTCTCAAAAGCTAGGAATTGAATGCACACACCATCGCTCACAGCCCATAAGCTTTAAACCAATCAAGTTATGAATCTGACCTTGAATACAAGACATTTGTCTAACTTGTTAACTAGAGTCATCACTCACTAATCTTACAATCATGGTTTATGCATGGTTGGGTCATTCTTGAAAAAGTGAAATTCTAGATGCAATAAGAAAAAATGAGGAATTGCAAAGTGCAACCCTCAAATTAATGATGATTGTGCTAGGTGCATGTATTCAATGCCTTCATGAGCATCTCATGTTTTGCGATATTGATTGTTTTATAGGCATTGACCTTAAATGGGCTATCTAGTGTGCTAAGGTCTATGGTATGTTAGAACTCCTAGGGGTTGGGTTACACTTAGATGCAATTTCTAAGGAGCATGAGTACCTTTGGAATCCATCTAGTTATATAAAGTGTTGCTAGCTATACATGGTATGGAGACAAAGCTTGAAAAGTTATGTGTCATTACTCATATTTCTAGCTAGGGATCTACTTTCACATGTGCCACCCATACCACATGCCACCACAATGTTAAGCCCACAATAACTCTAGTTATCCTCAAATTGTTTGATTTTGTTGGATGCTTAACTAGCAAAGAGAGCATGTGGAAAGCTTGTAGTGATAGTAGTAAGTTTATGGGGACAAAGATAGCATGTGAAAAGCTTGTAGTGATAGCAATGAGTTTTTGGGGACAAACACAGTTAAAATTGGCACTATCTTTTTGTAAGTTATTTTTCAAGATTGCATTATGATTGTGGATTTCAAAACATTATGCTCCTAGGAAGTTTGATGCATTATGCTAATATAAGCAAATGTAGATAAGGAAATTGATGGCATGCATTATTGTAAAGATATGGTAAAGCTCATGAGGATATGTGTGATGAGTATACTAGATATGGATATGATGAGATAATTGAATTATTGTATATAGTTATGCATGGGTGATATACTTTGTGTAGCCATGTTGAGGAATCTTTGAACCATTGTATGCTAATTATATATAGTTATGTATGGGTGATATACTTGGTGTAGCCATGTTGAGGAATCTTTGAACCATTCTATGCACATTGTATATAAATATGGGTGGGGGGAGGTGAGTCAATATTTTAACTTAGTTCTCTCTCTCTCTCTCTCTCTCTCTCTCTCTCTCTCTCTCTCTCTCTCTCTCTCTCTCTCTCTCTCTCTCTCTCTCTCTCTCTCTCTCTCTCTCTCTCTCTCTCTCTCTCTCTCTCTCTCTCTCTCTCTCTCTCTCTCTCTCTCTCTCTCTCTCTCTCTCTCTCTCGTCTGTGTGCCCACATATACACATGCATGCACATGTTGTATGTGTATACTATGTAGATTTTAATATCTAACAACAATGAGGTGTCCCAAACATGGTTGTGATAGGTCTATGTCAATGTCAATGCTTGCATCATGTGCATTTTTACTAGGCTACATTTTATAGTCCATCCCATAGACAAAAATGTTCACGCACATTTGGTTTGTGAAATCTAGCACAAATTTTCTAATACTCCCCATTGGTGGGAGCTTAGCCTATAATGTGAATTATGTTACACAAGCATGTGATTCTTGTAGAAAATGTCAGATCTAGAGCATTGTTATGGAGGTTGAAAGAGGAAGAGTGAGCTCATGATGTAAGAGACATCAAGAACAAATGTCACATAAGTGAATTAGGTTCCAAGATGGAAGCTTGGACTCATAAACACAATATTGTGTGTTGACAATGACACAGACATTTTGTTGGAAGTACAAAAGTACTATCGCAATACATTCATATTGAGAGCAAGTACAATGCTTTATAGGAATAGACTAGGTTGCACTTTCCACCACTATGCATATGGGATTTTGCATCCTTATCCTACACTGCTCCATATAAAGAGGCTAAACTAATTGTGATTGCCAATATCTCAACACCCCTCTTCAATCACAACAAGAGAAGTACAAAGTGTGTAGAGGCTTTAGTGAGCAACCACCTGCAAAGTGTGGGTGCACCACAAACGTGGTAATAAACGCCAAAGGCTATCGTAGAAAAGGCTAAGTGTGGGTACCAAAGACATAGTGGACATCCAAAGGCTATAATAGGGAACTCACAAAGTGTAAAGAGGCTGTAATACAAGGTTACATGAGGAGTTTACAAGCTTATCTCAGAAGCCTTAAGGCTAGGCAATTTAAAAAAAGGTCTAGTAAAAATTTAGGTCAAGGACCGACAGGACCTTGTGGTTTTTAGCATTTTTAGATATTTCATTATGAATCTTCTTATCCTTCTTCATGTAGTATACTTTGCTCTTTTTGATCTTGTACTTGTCCTTCACTTTGCTTGCAGCTTTAGGGTCCTCATGGTTGATCTTGTTCTTCTTCTTCTCTGCTTTGCTTGTAGCTTTCATCTTTTGGTCCTCTTCTTCATGGTCTTTTTCTTTATTGACTTTGCTTGTATTAGTCTTCATGTCCCCCTCAAGCAAAGATATCATCATCTTTGAGGCAACATGAATGTGTTAAGAGTCTTTAAATAAAATACCATATTGGAGAATAGGGGAATTTTCCATAAGTTTGGGACACATGGTCAAATCTTTGGATTTGTCATAACTTGAATACTATAACTCCAAATTAAGTGCTCTATAGCTCAATAGATTCCATTTTTCAAGTGCTTTCCAATGATAGGTCACATCATAGGATTTTGAGAAAATTATGGGAACGTTATTCGGGTGCCACCTTTTTAGTATTCAAAAAATGGGAATTAGGAGATTCCCAAACCACTAATATTGTGTTACAAGGTCATTGATTGTTTTTTGATGTAGGCAGCTCCATGTCTTCCTGCAAGCGAGTTAAACAAGTCTTCCATGTAGTGCAAATGGGCAACAAGAATAATGTTTCTTTTCATGAGCAGTAACCACTCAAGATACTTCATACTTGGCATAGAGTTTGTGTCAAAAAACACAAGTGAAAGTAGTGTGAAAAATACACTATGTACTACTAGTAAAACTTAATGTTATTTGCTTGAGCTTTGAGTTCTCAAGATCTTCAAATTTTCATCAATCTTCTCAACTTCAAAATGGCTTCACTTGTTTGAGGTTGATCAGTAAACCAAGTTGACTTTCAGTGTGTTGAAAAACACAAGCACTGGTAGCATAAAATTTCACTATGCTTGATGCTTGTCCTTTAGTGAAAGCTTCAAATCTTCAAAATCTTTTCAAGACTTCCTTGTTGGATACTCAAATATTTTTGGAGTTTTAGTAACTAAGTGGATCTAAAGGTCAGAACCTTGCTTGAGTTTAGTTGGTGAAGAAAATAATGCAAAAATATGAGCTTGAATGTAAGTGGCTATGGCTACCAGTTACAGTTTTAGGACAACAGCTTGATATTTTGGCTATAGTAGCTCATCTAGTGGACCATTTGAGTCGAAAATGTTTTAGGAGGTAGCCCATATGATAAACTTCAAAAGCCCTATGGTAGCCCTTGACATTGTGAGGAGTGATGATGGTGCCATCAATTGAACAGCAATAGGCTAAAATATTTGATTGTGCATTTCATTTAGAATTGCGATATTTCAGTTTAAGAGGCTAGTAGCACAAGAAATCGATGCTAGTCTCCATACGTCGAAGCATACATTTAGTGAAAAGCATGAAAGGGCTGTTTTTTCCACATCACAAAATGCTGATTTGTTAAATATTGTTTGTGCACTAGGATCATATGCACTATGCATGACGCATGGCATGGTATCAATCCTGGATTGCATAGCGATTGTCTTCCTAGGACATGACTTATACGCTGAGTGAAAAGGAGCCTTTGCTGTAGGTCAGTTGCACGCTTTCCTTGGGACTTTTTGGTGAGGATTTATATATTCTTGAATCATGCAAAACAAGAAAAGAGTGGAGTTTGTGCATTATGTTTTATATGTTGGAGCAACGCATCTTAGGGCCAATCCTCGAGGTGTAGGAGAATCGCTGTGGAGTTGCAGTAATCAGCCGAGGGGAGCTTCCTGATGTTTGTGTTACGAGGCACTATGCCTATATGTTATGAGATCTCCCTCTGAGGAGAAGTGAAGGTAAACATTGGACTACATATCAGCTACAAATGCATAATTGAGTCTATCTAGTATACATTGGTGTATTACAGATGCTTTTGGCCCGTGAGGCTGTGTGGTGGGTTTGTCCGTTGTGTGCATGAGGTCCGACTGGTGCCATAGCCAGTGCTAGTCCATTTTAGGTCCCATCACCTTTTCTATTTTGCTCACTTTTATTTTTGCTCCAACCTTCCTTATTCTTTATTTTGCCTAGTTGCTACCCAAAGAAAGTCAAGGCATCGGGTCTGACTCGTCCCTAGGAGCCTACCAAGCCTCCGTAAGTCGATAATTAACTACTTTTAGGATGTTTCTTCCTTTTCTTTCCTTTATTTTTTGAGGGGTTAGGATCCCTTTTTACACACCTCTATATTGTTTTGTCTTTCAAGATATATTCAGGTTGTCCTCTTCTTTATACTTCGATAGTCTTCTCTAGCTACCTCACACTAGCAAGGACTCTTAGAATAGTTGTCTAGCAGGATAGGAAGGACATGGCCACTAGAACTTCCTTCTAAAACAAGTCTTTCAATTCTTGACAATGTCTTGACACGTAATGAAGCAAATTATCAATATGAGATGTGAAGCCTATTCTAAGTATAAACTTTGTAAATAGTTGATCCAAGAGAAAGAGGACTTAGGGTTTAGTATAAAAAGGCAAGAAGTGATAATGTAGCATCATTCTTTGGAATTATCACAATTTTATCCTTCTTTTCCTTCGTCTTCTTGTACTTAGTTAACAACTCATGGCTACATTGTGCTTTGGTAATGGAAGATGTTCCATGGCATTGCCATGTTTGTAATTCAATTTGTTAGATTTTTTACTGTGTGAAGCTTAGATTAATTTGATTTTCTATTCATTTCCATTGTTAGATTGGTCCTTCTATGCATTGCTATCAAAGCATTAGTTTCGATCTTGTTAGAAGTCATTTTCATGCATTAGATTTAGTTGCAGTGACTAGGGAGTGAAAACCGCAGATAAAATTTAGTCACAGGAGTTAGTTATTCCATAATCGTGGTTTGACATGGAGATCTATCACAAACCATGACTAAGATGGAGGTTCTTTGCATGAACCAGTGGATAATGGTAGGCGCCAACCAATTTGGCAACTAGTGATCAAGTTCTAGACCAAAAATTGGGGTAAGTTGGACAAAATGAGGGTTACAAGACTTAGTTTGGGTTAAACTTGAGTTACTTTTCAAGAACACAGATTATTCCCTTTCCTTTCAAGCTTTTCTCAAGAATCCATGGCCAAGGACTAGATCAATCTCTTTCCCATGCTATCCACGATGCTAATGGACTCCATATCCTTGTTCCTTACCTCTTTAGCTTCATGTGGAGTAGCAATATGGTGTACTTAGCCTTCTTCTTTCCCTTTCCATCACGTTCAGGGCATTAGTGTGAACTACGCATGCTCTAAAATCTTCCATATCCTTGATGATAGATGAGCTCTATTGTTCAAATGCTCCATGTTTGAGGCTTCAAACTTCATTGGCAAATATATTTCTTCAGTCTGGGACTGGATTTCTTCCTATTCTTGGACTCTTCTCTCTCCCATGAAACCCTATTATTGACAGTTTTGGACATCAACAAAGAATATCTAATTTCCTAAAGAAAATGAAGGGACTATTTGTGGCAAATCACTCCTGGAGCTTTCTTATGCACGTCGCTTCAACTCATTGACAACATTGAAGCATATTTGGGTACATATTGATCTATGGAAGCTTTGGACAACATGTATCTTCAATATCAATCACTACAAGGATATGGAGGTATAGCGACGGTGGTTTTCGATGTAAAATAGTGGCATCGCTATTTGCATTGCTATTAGCGATGCAAATAGAGATGGTACTCAGATGAAAAAAACGCGGGCCGAAACCTGAGCTTGTTATTTTGCGTGCATACATGAAAGAGAGAGCGAAAGGGAGAGCGAACATCTTGCATTTGAGAGAGAGAGGGAGAGAAAGAGAGAAAGAGAGAGAAAGAAAGCTTCTCACCGCCACCGCCGCCGTTTGTGAAGAAGAGGAGGAAGTGTACGGAGGGCAAAGAGAAGTCACCGTCGCAAAGAGGAGCCGCCAAACCCTTCTTCGAGCCTTTACGGTGAGTGCATTGTTTCTTCTTGCTTTGTTTTTGTGTTTTCTCTTTCTCTTTTACTTGTTTTTGTTAAAATTCATGTGTATTGAGAGAGGGAGAGGAAATGAGAGAGAAAGAGAGGGAGAGGGAGAGAGAGAGGGAAACATTAAACATAATAGGGAAAGAGAGAAAGAGAGGGAGAGGGAGAGGGATGGAGAGGAAATGGGAGAGGGAGAGGAAGAGAGAAAAGACATTAAACATAATAGGAAAAAACATTAAACATAATAGGGAAAGGGAGAAAGAGAGGGAGAGGAAGGGAGAGGAAATGAGAGAGGGAGAGGAGGAAGAGAGAAAATGAAATGAGAGAGGGAGAGGAAGAGAGAAAAAACATTAAACATAATAGGGAAATATAGAAAGAGAGGAAGAGAGTAACATTAAACATAATAGGGAAAGAGAAAGAGAGGGAGAGGGTGAGGGAGGGAGAGGAAATGAGAGAGGGAGAGGAAGAGAAAAAAGGAAATGAGAGAGAGAGAGAGAGAGAAAAATAGAGAAAAAACATTAAACATAATAGGGAAAGAGACAAAGAGAGGGAGAGGGAGAGGGAGGGAGAGAAAATGAGAGAGGGAGAGGAAGAGAGAAAAGAAAATGAGAGAGGGAGAGGAGATAAGAGAAAAAACATTAAACATAATAGGGAAAGAGAGAAAAAGAGGGAGAGGGTTAGGGAGGGAGAGGAAGAGAGAAAAGGAAATGAGAGAGGGAGAGGAGAGATAAAAAATATTAAACATAGTAGGGAGGGAGAGGAAATGAGAGAGGGAGAGGAGATAAGACAAAAAAGCATTAAACATAGGAAGAGAGAAAAGGAAACAAGAGAGGGAGAGGAGAGATAAAAAATATTAAACATAATAGGGAAAGAGAAAAAACATTAAACATAATAGGGAGGGAGAGGAAATGAGAGAGGGAGAGGAGATAAGAGGAAAAACATTAAACATAATAGGGAAAGAGAGAAAGAGAGGGTGAGGGTGAGGGAGGGAGAGGAAATGAGAGAGGGAGAGGAAGAGAGAAAATGAAAGAAAGAACGAGAGAGAGAGGGAGAAAACATTAAACATAATAGAGAAAGAGAGAAAGAGGGAGAGGGAGGGAGAGAGAGAAGGAGAGAGAGGTTGTTGTTTTCTTATTTGTAGTAGTAGTAGTAGTAGTTTTTTTTCTTTTCTTGTTTATTGTTTCTTAGTTTTCTTGTTTTTTGTTGTAGTAGTAGTAGTAGTAGTCATAGTTTTTTCTTCTTTTCTTGTTTCTTGTAGTAGTAGTAGTATGAGGGCGGATTTTTGAGCTCGGGATATGCCTAAAATTTGCCAAAAAATGTGAAATTTAGGGAAAAAATATTCAACATCGAAGGCGGCGGCTTCAGCTAGGATGATTTTAAGCACCAAGTGAAATACGACTTTTAAAAGGCGCCCGAGCAACACTTGTTGATTTTTGATAATTTTTCAAACTACCCTGCTGGTTGTCAGGAGTTGCCAGCTAATGCGGGATGTCAAGCCAAACGCCCAGGATTTTCCAGAGCTCGATTTGGAGCTCGGACGGGGAAATAGCCAAGGAAACAGTCAAGATGCGAAGGGGTGGACAAAATTTGGGCAAAATAGGCTAGTGACCTTTGGGAGCCCAACTTTAAATATCACATGAAAAGAATATGTAAATGAGATTATGCAAGCGTGGAGAGAGAACACGCCTATAGGCGCCGAAAATTGCGCCTTCTATATTGATGATGGAGAGGGGGGGTTGCATACAACCCATACAACAGATCTTGGGCCTTGATTCCCTCCTATATGCTGATCATATCACCGCCTCTCGCTCGTGCAATGATGGCCTGGATGAAGATTTCTGATTTTAGTCTTTCTCTCTCCTCCCTCTCTCTTCCTTAAGGGGATGTTCTTGTATGGAAGAAGACAATGAAGAATGGTGGAGGAAAGCTTGTCCGGATGAGACCAGATTACTTCCGGATGGATGAAGACATGAAGAGTGCTGTTCTTGAAGATGCTGAGCATTAAATGCATGCTGAAAATCAGTCCCGTAATCAAGACCAAGAAATCGAGACCTGAAAATAAGCGGTAATGCTATTTTTATAAAGGAAAATGATCTTTTTATGCTATTTGCTTTATGAAACCTTGTTCATATGGGATGATAGTTCATTATGATATTTTTTTCCATGAGTTTCAACTATTTGCAACCTGAAAATCGGAAAATATAAGGCTACATGGCCCGAATTAGTATCAAAATACATGAAAAACACGCGTTTTAAGGGTAAAATTGAGGGTTTTGCTATATAAATGAGAAATATAATATGTCACACCAACTAAATCTGAGTTTTTTCTGTCAATGAACCTAAGGGCCATAGCCCACAATCAATTTTCATTTTTTATCATTATTTATTAAAGAAAAATAGAGAAAAAATGCCAAAAATGGAAAAAATGGGTTTAAATTTAGGGAAAAATAGGAAACGGGCTAAGGAAAATTAGGAAAAATTATATCTATGTTTGTGAAATGTATAACAATGGCAAAGCATGAGGTTGGCCTCGGTTTGTCTCCATTTCTATGTTTTGTGTGTATTTATCATTCTTTTGAAAGGGAGAAATGCATAGAAACCCAATCTAACTGATCAATGATGCAAAATGTTAAGAGTTGGATGAAGAGGGGCTGAAATGCTGAAAGATAAAGAAAAGATTTGATTTATGCATTGCACTTAGCATATAGGAAACAATTTAAATAAAGGGGATGGTAGCATGAGCATATGGCTCGGTGCCTCCTTTCAACGCAGCACGCGTTAGTGAAATTCATGGAAAAAATGCTTTATGCAGCATGCATGATGCTGATCTTTCTTTTGTATGAGCACATAGCCATACACGATTTGCATTAAGCATAATAATTAAAAGGTATCAGAAAAACCTCTTGGATGCATGGCACCTATCTTCCTTAGGTTGTAACCAATGATGAGCGTGAGAGGATGTCCTAAGCCGTAGGTTAGTCGTTGGGTCCTAAGGAGAAAGTGTAGTGAGAAATGATACATCCTAGAACGTAAAATGTTGGTACCTAGAGAGGAGTTTGTGCTCGTTTGTGTTATATGTTTAGCAGCGCATCAAAGGGCCAATCCCTACGATATAGGAGAGCTGTAGTGGGGCTCCGACTATTAGTCGGTGGAGTGCCTTCCATATGTGTGTGATCGTGGCATTGCCAATAAGTTTGGGTTCTCCCTTTGAGGAGTTTTAGGAAAACGTTGGACTATAAACTATAAACGCATAGATTAAGCTTTAGGGCAGTTTGTCCTTTAGCATTAGATTGACGCTCCTGGTCCGCGAGGCCGTGAGGGTGTTTGTGTGTCATGAGCATGAGATCTAGCTAGTGCCATAGCCAGTGCTAGCCCATTTTAGGTCCCATCAGTGCTGCGTCTGTCGGGAGCTACCTATAAGTGGTGGTTCTCAAATCTAGGGTTTCTAGGGACCAAAAGAAAGTTGGTTTATGTCCTCTGACAAGGATCGTCAAGCCAAAATCCAAAAAGCAGAACGTGCTGAGAGAGCTAGATAGCGGTTAGAGATTGTAAGTCATTATTCTCCTCAAAGGAGTAGCCCAGTACGTATAAGAGGCAATGGTCTTAATAACCCAACTGCTCCACATAGTCTGCTAGGTGCAGGAGGAAGCGTAAGTTCTTCCTCTCCTCCACCAAGTCTATCCACTTTAAGTGGGGGGTGAATTTACCATTGCTAATCCGATTGTCGCCATGGCACAACCCATTGCAATCCTTGCAGGGACGCCGTATTTGCCAGCTTTAGGAGTTCCCTTGCCCATTTTTAATGGGTTAGCGGAAGAGGATGCAGAATTTCACATTTGTGAATTCCAAAGATTGATGTTCAATTATCGCATCCAAAATGAGGGACATCTCATGATGTTCTTTAATATGACGTTAAAAGGAAGGGCTGCGGTATGGTATCACATCATAGAGTCTGGAACCATAACCATAATTGATCAATTCTACGCAGCTTTCCGAGGAGAATATGCCCCTGAAAGAGGTGGCCAATATTGGTTGCGTGTCTTGAATGTAACACGCCAAGACTCTCATGAGAATGTGAAAGCATATGCCAAGAAGCTTAAGGAAGTGTTTCGTAAGTTACAAACTTACATTCCCATTCCATCAGCTGTCCAATTGCAATTTTTTTTGCATGGGTGACTTTAATATCCAAGTACAATTGAGCAGTGTGGCCTTGGCAGATATAGACACCACTATTACATGGGTAGAGGGAGTAGAAGCACGATTACAAATGGCCTACTCCTCTCGAATGAATGTTAATGGGGGTTTAGTACTTGGAGGCAATCCATCGTTGACGAATGGAAGTCAAGGGATACCTATGACTAACCCTAATGGGAGGGGGAGCGTGGTTCAAAATGGAAGTCAGTTGGCTCCACCAAACATTGGAGGCCACGTTTCGAATTCTAATGTTGTTCCTCAGGGTCCACAGCGAATGCCAAATTAGATTTTTAGGCCAATGGAACGACAGGTCGACGATTGAGGCTATGAGTCGAGTGCATCTAATGTCCTTGGCAAAGTTAAGAATATGATGAAGCATTATACTGATATGATTTCCGAACAATATCGACAAATAGCTGTCGACATTAATTTCTTGAAGAAGCAACAAAATCTGATAGGGAGTCGACGCCCTGAAGAGGGTGGACCCTCAAGATTCAGTTGTAAGTGGTGTGGTGGACAGCACTTTCCCAGAAACTATCCAAATGTGAAATGTGACATTTGTGGGAAGTGGGGCCATTTAGCTACTACCTATTGGAGTAAGATTAGTTCTCTCCAACAAGGGAGTAAACAGCCTGGCCTAGTGAATCATAGAGCGCAAGGAAATAACTTGCAGCAGAATGATGCACCAAGACAAATATTGCAGAGAGGAAAAACAACTATAGAAGAGTTGCCACAAGGCAACGGAGTCAGCCTTATTGAGGCTGTATGAGTCAATGATGCCGAAACCTATAACTTAAGAGCTATGACAAGAGGCCAAATGGCTAAAGAGGTTGACAAAGATAAGGAAAAACCGGTTGAGGAAAACCCTAAACAAGGGAATAAGGGGATGCAAGTCTAGAGTCCTAGCATGGAAGGTGGACCTCTAAGGCCCGTTGATAAGAAATTTGATCCTAAGAAGGATAAGGAAGTGCCAAGAAAGAAGGAAAGAGCTAAGAAAGAAGTAGCTAAACCAGTCGAAAGTCCAAAAGAGAGGATGGTTTGGCAAGAAAAGAGAGCTTTGGCTACCTATCATGACTTTGATTTAGCAAGTTATCTTTGCGAAGTTAAACCAGATGTGAAACTCTTGCAATTGATTAAATTATCTCCAAGAGTACGCAAGGAATTTAAGAAGATCCTGCATATTGGGTATATTGTAGAACCTTTGGGCATAGCAAGAGTAGGGGAAGATTGGTTTGATCATGCTGAAAAGAACTGCCCTAGGGTTCCAGCTTATGTGGATGGAATATTAGTGGAACATGCTATTGTAGACACTGGATCCTCCGTCAATATCATGAGTTTAGAGTTGATGGAGAGGTTAGGTCTAGGCATCCAAAAAGATAGCTCCATCCTTCTTAGAATGGCTGACGATAGTCTAATACAACCAGAAGGTTGCGTTACTAGAGTCCATGTCATAGTTACAAGTGTGGAATGCTTCTTGGACTTTAGGGTGATCAGATTTTCAGGACGTTCTAGCTATCGAGTCTTGCTAGGCAGGCCTTGGACTTACGAACAGACTGTCAAGTCGATATACCCGCCGGTCGTATGGTTCTAGGTAGAGGTGCTAATCGAGTAATAGTCGATGCTTACCCTGAGTCTCCTCAGAGTGAGAGAGCTCCTTTATCTCCTACTGAATTAGAGACAGCAGAGATGATCCATCTAATAGTGAGACATCGTCCAGCGATGAATCTAAACAGGGGTCCACTACAAAGGATATCTATCAGATAACTCTAAATGAGCCGATAGAACCACAATATAGGATAAGAGATGCATATGTGATTGAGTTGGACCTTGGCACGCCAAATGATTCACGACCAATTAAACTAGGTTCCATGCTCAGTTCAGCAGAAAGGGAGGACTATGTGTCCTTGATTCAAGAATTCCGCAACATCTTTGCTTGGAGTTATGATGAGCTGAGAGGCATTCCTCCCAGCCTGGCTATTCATTTTATTCCTATAAAAGAAGGCAGTCATCCTATGCAACATAAAGTAAGGCATATGCCTTTTGAATTGAGGGACGGATTGTTTAAGGAGTTACAGAAGTTACGGGAAGCTATTTTAATCTTTCCTGTACAACACATAGAATGGTGTTTACCAGTTGCTATAAGGAAGAAGAAAAAAATCCAAATCTGGCTATGTGTGGATTTTAGAGAGCTGAATAAGCAAACGGTTAAGGATTACTATGCATTGCCATTTATTGACTAGATTTTGGATCAATTAGCGGGTAGGGAGATATATTCGTTCATGAATTGCTTTGTAGGATATAACCAGATGGCAATTGTAGAAGAGGACAAGTTGAAGATAACTTTTATTACTGTCTTTGGTACTTTTGCATACCATGTGATGGCCTTTGGTTTGTGCAATGCACCTGGATCGTGGCAACGAACAACAGACAAGACCTTTGGTGACATCTTCCCCGATGAGTTGAAAGTATTTATTGATGACCTAGGGGCAGCCACTATGAGAAAAAGGATGTTGATCATTTTAAGAAAGTGCTTTGAGCACTGCAAACAATTTTGTATCGCTCTTAACCCACGGAAGTGTGTCTTTGGAGTGCCTTATGGGTTATTGCTGGGCCATGTGGTCAATTCACTAGGAATCGCAACTGACCCTGAAAAGATCAAGGTTATAGTTGCTATGAGTCCACCGTGCACTCTGAAAGAGGTACATAGCTTTCTATCATCGATAGGGTACTATCGGAGGTTTATAAATGCCTTGGCAGAAAGGATGTTGCCACTAACGAATTTATTATCCTTTAGCTATCTATTTGAATGGAGCAATCCTTGTAAGGTAGCTTTTGAGGATGTAAAATAGGAGCTAGTAAAAGCACCAGTTTTAAAAGCATGTAAAAGAGGCGAGGTATTTTACATATTTTCAACAGCCACCATGCATAGTATCAGCTACTGTTTAGCCCAAATTTGGGAGGGAAAGTGGTATCATCCGATAGCTTTTTCTAGTCGAAAATTGGGCATTTCAGAGATCAATTATACCTACATGGAAAAAGTGTGCCTTGCGATGGTCTTTGGAACTAAGAAATTCAAGCACTATATCCTCTATGAGAAGGTAGTTTTCTATACGAAGGCAGAAGGGCTTAGATTGCTTATGAACAACCTACAACTGGCTAATTGTTTGGCAAAGTGGTTAATCACTTTGCAGGAGTTCGATTATGAGATTAAGAGTAAGCCACCGAGGCTGCAGGGTATTGTGGAATGCCTTGTGGATTTCGGGGAGCCGAAAGAGACTTTGGCTGAAGGAAGTGATGTTGAAGAAATGTTTAAAATTGATACAGCTTCTATCCCATCTTGGTATGCTGCTATTACACACTATTTATCAATAGGAGAGACTGGAACTAGTCTATCAAAGTCTGAAAAGAGGAAAATAAAACAACAAGCTTTGAAGTTTTCCTTGATCGCAGGGATACTATATCGGCAGGGTGTTGATGATATCTATCGCCGATGTGTGATGCCTAATGAGGTTCCTTTTATCTTGGAGGATTGTCATGACTCTGCATGTGGAGGGCACTTGGCTGGATAGTTAACGGCGCAAAAACCTTTAAGAGCTGGATATTGGTGGCCGTCCATCTTCCAAGATTCTTTTGAGTATGTTAAGAGATGTGATACCTGTCAGAGACATGACAGTAGAGAGAATAGGAAACGCCCACTTACGCCTATCATGGCTATCCTTCCATTTGAGAAGTGGGGCATTGATTTTGTGGGTCCTATCACCCCACCGTCTACTACTCAAAAGAGGTACATTGTAGTAGCAAATGATTATTTTACAAAATGGTCAGAAGCATGGGCGACGAGGCAGGACAATGCAAAAGAGACTGCAAGTTTTCTTTTAGAGCAGATTATCTGCCATTTCAGTCCACCGAAAGAATTAGTGTCGGACCGTGGAACCCATTTTTTGAACAAAGTGATCAAAAGCTTGATTGAAGCTTGGCAAATCAAGCATAATAAAATGACCCCCTATAACCTGCAACAAGCAAATGGTCAAGTCGAAAGTACTAATAAGCAGCTTGTGGGTATCTTGTCTAAGATAGTCTCTGAGAAGAAACGAGACTGGGACAAGAAGTTGTATGTGGCAGTATGGGCGTACAATATAACGTTTAAGTACGCTACCGGCCATACTCCATTTAAATTGGTTTATGGGGAAGAGTGTGTGTTACCCCTTGAAATCAAGTTGCCAACCATACGGTTTGCAATTAACCACTCTTTGGGAGATAAGGAGTCCCTTTTTGAACGTTTCACGACCATGAGATGGAGAGGGTGAGATAGAGGGAGAACCAATTGGGGAGAGGGTAAAAGAAGAAGAAGAGTTATGCATGTTTGAAGTCACATTGATTGGCCTTAGATTCCTTGTGAACCCTCGTACCACTTCCTTTTGCCAAGGCAAGAGCGGTCGATTTACCTCAAGGGTTGTAAGACCAATAACGCACAAGGATGGCACCCAAGAGACGAGTTACAAGGAGCACAAGTATTGAAGTTGCAAATGGAGCTAGGAATGTATCCAATGCAAGCAGAGACATGAATACCACCAACCCTCCAATAACTATAGCTCATATCCAGGTTATACCAAGATTTAGATTCTTCTCATGCATCTTGAATTATTAAATAGAGGTAGAATTGCATGCATAAAATAGGTAAAAGTCATTAGTGTTACATTAGATGAGTAATAGGAAAGGAGACTGAAAAGCAAGTAACAATAGATGATGCATTGAAGAAAAATTGCATAAAATATAACAAGGAGCGTGTCAAGGTTGCATAGGAATATTGCATCAAATTTAACGTACATTGAAGTGCTTGAATTCAAGTTTTGTATGTTAGCCTTGAAATTGTAGGATAAAGTTAAAAGTTGTCTTAGAGAGAAGATGGGCAAGTTAGACCCTAATCCGAGTATCATGAAAAACATAAATGCATGTATTCGCCATTAAAAGGCTTAAGATGGGTTGATCTTCTACCCTAAATAAGTAGCCATGATTAATAAAGGTCAAGGTGAAATCACATAGATCATTAAAAAGATCTAGAAGATAACCATTAAAGTTGTTCCTTGAGCAACCCTAGATCCCAAGGGGGAGAGTAAACCCTAGGGAGGCAGTACATCAAGACTAAAAATGATTTAAGTAGAGATAAGCTAAGCTCGAAAGCAACGGTGACTTAAGGGACTTGTCAAAATGGTTTACCATTGATGTTTCTAATGAGGGTTGACCTTGTTTGAGATGGAAAAGAGGTTAATAAGCACATTGGTTACTTGCTGGATTAGGAAAGGATGTTTTCCTAGTTAAAGGATGTTAGGCTAGTTGTCTTAGCTTGATTGTTTCCGAAAGGATACTTAAGGATTGGTTGTGGTTTTGGATGAATATCCAAGTGATTATATTTTCATGGCGGGAATTGTAAGGATAAATTGCCATGGGAAAAAAAGGGATATTTTTCCAAGGGAGTTATGAATCCGCACCAGGAATGTGGACCAAACCCGCCGTGAGAGGTCTCTCCATGGAAATTACTTGGTGTAGGAGGACGCTTGGGTGCTAGGGGGGCTCTGGCCATAAATCCCAATTTCTCCGAACCCTACACAAGTGTTCTACGTGACTCGAGATGGGAACTTGAGGCCTTGACACTAGTTATAAGGCAAAATCTTGGTAGGATAAACGTTCGGGTTTTTATTTCTGGGAGACGGAAGGATTTTTCTACGGAGGTAGAAAGGGACACTTAATTCTCCTGTATGGGCAGGAGACAAACATTAATATGAAGATAAGTTAAGAAAGTGTTTGATCTTGTTTTATATTGTCTTAGAGTCTGTGCCCTAAATTTTGTAAAGGAACCTATGATTAACGGGTTAATTAAGGAAGCTTCTTTTATGTGTCAAACATAATGTGGTAGGTAATTAGATAACTAAAACAACCCCCGAGGGAAGTGTGGTGGATGTGATGGTCGGGTCCATCCTATGTGGCAGGATGGTCTCGGTAAGCCGAGAGCTTTCCTCAATGGAATTTATTTGATGCGAACGTTAGATAGACAAGGACCTTAGAACTTATAAGTTAAAACCTGATTCATACCATTTTAGGAGACTAGAATGGGACTATTCCCTACGGGCAGAGAGGTCGAGCGATGCATCCCTCTTCTTTCTCATTCTCTTTTAACAAAGTGCGGTATGAGCCAGTTGTGTCTACGCAAAGTGGAGCAGTTTTAGACCAATGCTAGAAGGCTGTTAGGAAGACCCGAATACAAGGAACCCACACTTCAGGTTGATCCTAGTGGGAATAGCTGGATAAGTTCTATTGCGAGGCAAACTCAAGAGACCCTAGTTGGCAAACCCAGTGTCATTCCTTGGGAGTGTAGGGTTGTGTCTTCTAGATATATGTCTCAATGGATTGCTAAGATGTGTCCCGCAATTTGAGGAGTGGGCACGTTACATGTGGTTATTGTAGTAGTAGTAATAGTTGTTGTTGTTGTTTTTTCTTCTTTTCTTGTTTATTATAATGGTAGTGGTAGTGGTAGTGGTAGTGGTAGTGGTAGTGGTAGTGGTGGTGGTGGTGGTGGTGGTGGTGGTGGTGGTGGTGGTGGTGGTCATGGTGGTGGTGGTGGTGGTGGTCACGATGGTCATGGTCGTGGTCATGGTTGTGGTCGTGGTCTTGGTCGTGTTCGTGATCGTAGTCGTACTCGTAGTCATGATCATGGTCATAGTCGTAGTGGTCGTAGTCGCGATTGTAGTAGTAGTAGTGGTTTTGTTGTTTGTTGTTGTTGTAATAATGGTTTTTTTATTTTCTTGTTTAGTAGTAGTAGTAGTAGTAGTAGTAGTAGTAGTAGTAGCAATAGCAGTAGCAGCAGTAGCAGTAGCAGTAGCAGTATCAGTAGCAGTAGCAGTAGCAGTAGTAGTAGCAGTAGCAGTAGTAGTAGTAAGAAAAAAGAAGAAGGAATGAGAAAGAGGGAATAAACATACAACATAATAAAGAAAGAGAAAAAGAGAGAGAGATGGAAGGAGAGGAGATAATGAATGGATAAAAAACAAAGAGAGAGTGGTGGCAAGGTCCGGTGAGGTCCGATGCAACACCACGAGACGGGAAACACTCTAACATACATTAATTTGTGAGTGGGTGAGTGGAGACTTTACATACGTTAATTTTTGCTGAGTTATAAGAGAAGAAATCCCTTCTCAAACAATTTAAGAAAGAAAAAAATAATGATAACAAAAACAAATTTTTTGTCGTAACTAGACAAAATGGAAAACAATGAAGGTCTTGATGTTCAAGATCATGAGGCATATCTTAATCAGCATGTCCCATGTCCTTGCTCTCAATGCAAGCTGGAAATTCGACGAAAACATCAATTGTCTATAGAATACATACGATGCTTCGGCGAGTTTCAATCTGAGATCATTGATCAAGTGAGCTTGGATTTTCAGCAAATGGTAAGAAAAGTTAATATCAATCATGCATTGTACTCGCAAGCTAATTGAATACCCTATACAAAAAGATTGAGTGTGGTAGTAGATTTTCTATCCAGGGAGATAACGTCTTGTCCCAAGGAGGAGTGCACCCTTTGCAGCCAATTAGAAGAGTTTGTGGGCGTGTGATGGATGGAATGGCTGAGCCAATCCACCACTTGGAAGGTACTACCCAATCTATACCATCAATACTAGGGGAGACAGACATCCTTCAAGGCTTACCTACAATCTTGGAGCCTAAGATGGAGGCAATGATCGATGCATTGATTCCCATAGATGTCGAGACTTTTGATCGGCTTAGAGAGGAAGCATCCATACCATTATATGATGGATGCCAAGTATCTTGCCTGAAGGCAGTGCTTACACTCCTAAGTATGCAAGCAAAATACAGGTGGAGCGATGCGAGTGTGACCGAGTTGATCAAGTACCTTGTACATACTTTTCATTGATTTCTTTTCGGCACTATCATTAAAAATATTTGTCCTTTTTCAAGGTGTTTTATGATTTTTTAAAGGTTACTGAAGTATCATATATTATCACCTGCAAATACCATGCCTAAGTCTCATGATGATGCACGACATGTTTTACGAAAGCTTGGCATGGACTACAACAGCATCCATGCATGTATCAATGATTGCAAACTGTTTTGAGTACGAGACTGTGGAGACATGTCCAAAGTGTGGTCCTCACAGGTATCGACACAACTTGCAAGGGTAAACCATCCCTCAAAAAGTTCTTAGACAGTTTTCGCTTATCCCCCACATAAACCACATGTTTCATACGTTTGACATGGCGAGCTTGACAACGTGGCATGTGCAGAATAGGTCCACAGATGGAGTTCAACGAATATCAGCGGATTCACATGCATGGAGCCACATTGACTCTACCTTCCTAGGCTATGCCCGAGAGCCAAGGAATCTTCGACTCAGTCTTTCAATAGATGGTGTGATCCCATTTGGACTGCGCTCAATTTCTTACAGTGTGTAGCCTATAGTCCTTGTCAACTACAATATCCCTCCATGGATTTCTATGAAGAAAGGACATCTCATTCTTAGTTTAATCATCCCCGGTCCCTACAAAGTCAAAAACATGGACATGTATCTTCGTCCATTAGTCGATGAGCTTAAGATTTTGTGGGAGAAGGGGGTCACCAAGCAAGATATGAGCAAGCACGGTGGTCGATGGTCTGCCAATATTCGAGCCATTCTCATGTGGATGATGCATGACTTTCCGGGATTCGAAGAGTGCTCAGGTAAATAGGCTTCCATTCTTGTTGGTAATATCTATCATAGCTCATTCAAGTTTGTATTCACTAGATAGAGGTGTTGGGACAGGTCTGGTTACCTCAGGTTATCATGCATGTCCATTGTGCAGGCCACAGTTAGACTCCCGAAGGTCACGAACCATGAAGAAGATGGTATATCAAGGACATGATGCCGCTTTCTTGCGAGAGGGTCATGAACTCAGGAAAAGTTTTCTTGGACAACCTCAAACACGTATGAATGCCCAAATTTGATACGAGTTGAAAATGTTGCATATAGAGTCACATCCAAACGAAATGCGACAGTTCTCAATTTTCTACGAGTTGCTATATTGGACCCACTTACAGATCAACCACTTGTTGGATCCCATGCATATTTTCAAGAACGTGGGCAGCTTGCTATGGGACCACATCACAGGAAAGAGAGACACTATAGGGGCATGAATGGATTTGTAGATAAAGTGGAGATTGCTCGACCTATCCATACGTGATGGATGTTCTTCTTGGAGCACTTCATGAAAACCCTGAAAGGCTTTGTGCAACAACGAGCTTGGCCAAAAGGTAGCATGAATGAAGGTTGGTTGGTATTTGAGGCGCTAGTGCATATTTCACAATGGCTACCAACGGTGGATCCAGAAAACAATATGCTATGGTCAGAAGGATGATGATAGACTGACCAGAGATGTGGTGGTTGGAAATGGGTTAGAAAAAAGAATGAATGCTACAATGGAGGAGAAAGTGAATCGCTTTTGTATGTTACACCATGCCTCTATGGAGATGTGGCTCACGATGTACCAGCAAGCTAAGTAAGATCGAGAGGAAGCGCGATCTGAATTTGGACATAGTACGCGCCATCGACCAATTTGATATCCCAAGGGCATGGAGGAGATGTTGTGGTTTATGTCAATGTGATGGTTGCATGGAGCTTTGACCGTAGCGTCTCGCGAAGCGGCGGAGGTCTCAATCGAGGAGTGGGAATTCTTTAGGGGATATATGTTGAGATATCGAGCTCCACTCATGATATGCCAGGGTGACCATTGTGCATTTATGTCACCGACTTGTCAGTTGCAGATGCGGTTGGTACACCGCCCATGAATAATAGCTAGATGACAGCTATCGTTATCTACTCTAGTTTGTGGCTCAGTTAGTATGCCACCTTAGTTAGTTGAGTTTGGTTTGAGACCCATATATAGGGTTCTTCTATTTCTATGTACTAGAGTTCTTTTGGCTTACACAACTAAGAATAGGAAAACTGTTTTCAACCTCCACCTTTGTGTGTATTCCCCCATTGTGCCAGCAAGAAAGCTACAAGTGAGACTCCTTCCTTCTCTCCCACAATCTTGACATGGTATCAGAGCCTTGTTCGTGGTAAGGAGCTCAAGAAAGTAAACCAAGTTTGCGGTGTTCTGGTAAGAGGACCAGTGTTGCTTTCATTTTCTATTTTGGGAGCAAGTCTCTGCAGGTAGCACAGTCGGAAAGTGCAAGAGTGCATTGTCTCAGATTGAGACGCCCTTTGCAGTGTAGCAAGAGGGTAGTATATGCTGCGGGCGAGGGCTTTAGCCCTCGGTTGCTCAGTTTTTTTGATTTGAGGCCATTTCGGGGCTTATTTTGGAGACAGAAGTTTTCTGTACACACTCAGGAAAAGGCCCTATTTTATACTGTGGACCACTGTTCTATAGGACGGTGAAAAGTTACTATAGAAATTGCATCGTATGCCTGTGCGCAGAGACATTGGGTGTTACAGAATCATCCTTGTTGCCTGTTGATGCAAAATCGTCACTAGGAAGTGATTGTGTGGTCAAATATCACTTCCGTCAGTTTTGCAGATTTGCCCTTGTGAGGTTGAAGCTGTGTTCTTTGCAGTGATAGAATTTTTGTAGTGTTCTGTAATAGCGTCTGATTCTCTTTTACAGATTGTCACTGAAAAGCTTGACGAGAATAACTTCCAAGCATGGAAGTTCAGAATGACAAATTTCCTTATGGGAAAAGGATATTGGGAATTCGTTGCAAGAAATGAAAAAGAACCAGTTCTTCCTGATGTTTCCAATCAACAGCAAATGCATGCATTTAAAGCATGGCATGAGAGAGCTAGGAAAGTTATGTACTGGCTGTCTATTAGCATTTCAGACTCTATAATTATGCATATTCAAGATGCAAGTACGCCAAAGGAGGCATGGGATACTTTGTCAAAAATGTATAACACAAATACACAAGCCAGGAAAATGCAGCTCAAGCAAGAGTTGCACAGTGTGCAAAGAGAAAGTATGAGCATCAATGACTACCACATGAAGGTGAAGAAGATTGCAAATGCACTTGCTTCCATTGGGTCGCCAGTGGAAGATGATGATTTAGTTTCTGTGACCTTGAATGGTCTACGAAAGGATTATGCACAGTTCCGAACATCCATTTCCATCCGTGAAAGGTTTCCTGATTTTGAGGAGTTGATTGCTCTTCTAATTTCTAAGGAGCAGAGAAATGGTGGTGCATCTTCTTCAGGAGGAACTTCAAAAGAAGTTGTCTTCTACTCAAATGCTGGAAGAGGTAGAGGCAAAGGTAGAGGAGGCCGATCTGGAGGCCGTGGTAGAAATCAGAATATGAAGCAAACTCAAGAAAACCAGTACTTTGGAGGAGGACGTGGTAACTCTAGAGGCAGGGGGAGCCAAAGAGGTCGTGGTGGATGGCAAAGAGGCCAAAATGCAAATAGCAATGTTGAATGCTACTACTGTGGTAAAATGGGTCATATGGCTAAAGACTGCTATAAAAAGCAGAATGACATCATGAATGAAAAATTGCAACAAGGGAATTATGCATCTTCTAATAGACAGGATGATGATAGAAATGAGCATTTGTTTATGGTGCAGCACATGACCAATTCTGTGACAAGTGCAGAAGAAAGCAACGATGTGTGGTATGTTGACTCACGTGCATCAAACCACATGACAGGTCATGTAGAATGGATGCAGGATGCAAGGAAAATGAAAAAACTAGGATTTGTGGAGACTGGTGATGATACTGCACATCTTATTGTGCAAATTGGAAATTTTCCTTTGTCTATATAGGATGGGAAAAAGAAATACATGTCGGATGTATTTCATGTCCCGAATATCACCAAGAACCTGGTTTCTGTTGGTCAAATGGTTGAGCAGGGCTTGTAGATCAGATTTAATTCTCATGGATGCTTTGTTGAGGATATGAAAAATAAAGGTCGCTTGATAGCAAAAGGAAAGAAGAAGGGCAAAATGTTTACGTTGGATGCACACATGCCTGAATTGAGTGCAGCAATATTTGCACATGGGACCGGTATAGTTGTAGATATTGATATCTGGAATAAACGCATTGGTCATGTTAATATACAACGACTTAAATCAATGCACGCCCAAAATATTATTGCTGGATTGCCTAAATTCAAGGTTGCAGAAATGCATAAGGTATGTGAAGCCTATCAATTTGGAAAACATGCAAGGAAACCATTTCCTAGACATGTTCAAGAGAGTAAGAAGCCATTGGAATTAATCCACTCTGATGTGTGGACTACTAAAGGTGCATCTCTTGGAGGCTGTCATTATTTTTTCACTTTTATTGATGACTATAACAGAAAAGTTTGGGTGTATTTTATGAAAAAGAAAAGTGAAGTTTTTGGGCATTTCAAAACTCTTAAAGCTATGGTTGAAAAAGAAACACGCCTGCAAATAAAATACCTAAGGTCAGATGGAGGGGGTGAGTACCTCTCAAATGAGTTTGCAAGGTTCCTGCAGGAGCATGGCATAAAGCAACAATATTCATGCAGTCATACCCCACAACAAAATGGAATTGCAGAAAGGAAAAACATGCATATTGGAGAGGTATCTCATGCCATGCTCAATGAAAAAGACTTGCTAGTGGGCTGAAGTAGTTGCTACAGCAGTCTACATAATGAACAGGACTCCCACTGCAACAATACATGGGATGACTCCAGAGGAGAGGTATACTGGTAGAAAACCAGATATTTCTTATTTGAAGATTTTTGGTTGCATTGCCTATGTTCATGTGCCAGATGAGTTGAGATCCAAGTTGGATCCAAAAGCTAAGAAGTGCATCTTTATTGGCTACTCTCTGCAGCAAAAAGGGTATAGATGCTATAACCCTTCTACTCGTAAGTTTACAGTGAGCAGAGATGTTGTTTTTGATGAGATGAGTAGCTGGTATAAACCAGTAAATGTGATTGATAATGTAGATGCACAAAATGGTAATGTTGCGCAAAATTCACAGCAACAGTCACAAGATATTAGTGGACCTGGAGCATCCTCTCGCAGTGGTCCACATTCTTCACCATGGACAGGCAGATTGAGATCAGGAGAATCTTCTCAAAGCAATGCAGATAGTGGTATGCAAGTATCACGAAAAGGAAAAGAGAAGGTAGATCAGCCCATGTTTGATGTGAATGCAGGTCACTCTTATGTGGATGGTGAATCCAGTGGCTCAGAACAGAGCATTGATGATGAGTTGGGTATTCCTTCTATTGTTACACCTGGATTAAGGAAGACCAGGGATATTTTGAGAGCACCTGGGAGTGAACCTACTTTGCGCAGGTCTACCAGAGCTAAGTATCCTATGGATAGGCTAAAATATGATGGATTTACAGCCATTCACTATGCCTATATGGTCAGAGTGATACAAGAACCAGAACCCACTTATTTGGAGCAAGCTATGGGAAAAGAAAAATGGGAGAAAGCCATGGATGAAGAAACGGATGCCTTGGAAGCAAATGCTACATGGGAATTTGTACCTTTGCCTAAAGACAAGAATGCAATTGGTTGTAAGTGGGTTTATAAGGTGAAGCACAATGAAGATGGTTCTGTGAACAGATACAAGGCAAGATTAGTAGTCAAGGGGTATGCACAAACATATGGCATTGATTATGAAGAAACATTCAGTCCGGTTGCAAGGATGGCAACCGTAAGAGCAGTCATTGCTATGGCTGTATCAAATGGATGATCTTTACATCAGATGGATGTAAAGAATGCCTTCTTGCATGGTGATTTGCAAGAAGAGGTGTATATGGAATAGCCACCAGGTTATGTGCATGCTGTTCATCCTGAGTTTTTTTGCAGGTTGAAGAAAGCCTTGTATGGCTTGAAGCAAGCACCTAGAGCATGGTTTGACAAGATAGGATAGTATCTTCTCACTATTGGCTTTCAGATTTCCAAGGCAGATTTGTCACTTTATGTGAGAAAAACAGAGAAAGGTATTATGCTGCTTGTCATTTATGTTGATGATTTGATTATCACAGCTAATAGTGATGAAGATATCCTTCATGTGAAAATACTATTGAAGCAAGAGTTTGAGATGAAGGATTTGGGAGAGCTACGTTATTTCTTAGGCATCGAGGTGATTAGATCACCAAGTGGGATATGGCTCTTGCAGAGGCAGTATGGATTGGACATGCTGTCCAAATATGGGATGACAGGCTGTAAGCCTATTTCAGTTCCTTTGGAGCAGAATGTGAAGCTGAGCGTAGATGCAGGTGAGCTTCTGGAAGACCCTACTATGTACAGATGCATAGTAGGAAGTTTGATTTATATGACTATTACCAGGCCAGATTTGAGCTATGTTGTTGGATTGGTAAGTCAGTTTATGCAGGATCCAAGGAAACCACATTTGGATGTGGCTAGACGCATACTTAGGTATGTGAAGTCCACATTGCAGTATGGACTATTTTATGAGACTAGGATTCAGATACAGTTGCATGGATACACTAATGCTGATTGGGCTGGTAGTATTTCTGATAGACCATCTACCAGTGGATATGTGTTCTCTTTTGGGAGTGCTGCAGTCACTTGGAGCAGCAAGAAACAACCTACAATTGCCTTGTCGAGCCAGAGGCTGAGTACAGGGGTGCACCAATGGCTGCATGTGAGGTAGCTTGGTTGCATAAGCTACTTTATGATATGCATCAGTCTACAGATGGGCCAGTTGTCATTTATTGTGACAACATGATTAATATACACTTGGAAAATAACCCAGTCTATCATGCTAGAACAAAGCACATTGAGGTGCATTATCACTATGTGCGGAAGAGGGTTTTACTAGGTCTTATTGATCTAGTTTATAGCGGCACAGAGGATCAGGTAGCTGACATATTTACGAAGGCATTGGGCGTAGAGAAGACGCGCAAGTTTAGAGACCTGCTTGGTGTGCAAGAATTGGGATTGAGCTCGAGGGGGAGTGTTGAGATATCGAGCTCCACTCGTGATATGCCAGGGTGACCGTTGTGCATTTATGTCACTGACTTGTCAGTTGTTGCAGATGCGGTTGGTACACCGCCCATGAATAATAGCTAGATGACAGCTATCCTTATCTACTCTAGTTCGTGGCTCAGTTAGTATGCCACCTTAGTTAGTTGAGTTTGGTTTGAGACCCATATATAGGGTTCTTTTATTTCTATGTACTAGAGTTCTTTTGGCTTACACAACTAAGAAGAGGAAAACTGTTTTCAACCTCCACCTTTGTGTGTATTCCCCCATTGTGCAAGCAAGAAAGCTACAAGTGAGACTCCTTCCTTCTCTCCCACAATCTTGACAATATAGTCCAAAGGTGATGACATGCTTAGGGTTTGTCGTATCTATATTTTATATGTGACAACTAATTGAGTGTTTCAATGTACAGTACAAACTATATAGTGCAGTGTGGTCGCGCGGATGTCATTTTCGTGTGGAGCGTATTGACAAAATGTGCTCCATCCACAACAGATTATGGTATCATGGCAAGGTTTGAGCAAGAGAGCCGACGATGAGCAATGGATCCAAACACGGTTATAGATGAGATGGAGTATTTTGGGATCTTGCAAAGTATTGTTATGATGGATTACCGTAGCTTCTCCATGATACTATTCAATGTGCAGTGGTTCAAAGTGGTACTTAAAGGAGCTGGAGCAACAATTTGACGAGGTCCATCTGGATTTTTCGAAATAGATTCCGGAAAAAAATGGACGAATTTGCACGACACCTTTGTGTTGCTGGCCCATTGTGAACAGGTGCATGAACTCATTTGTTTGCTAATTGTATTACGACATGGTACATGTCACAATAGTTAAATCTCTCTTGTACTTGTTTGTGAACATGTAATCTTCTATCCAAACCCTCGACAACCTCAATTGTGGTATGTTATACCTTCAGCTCCCTGAAGTGCGAGAGTATATGATCAAAGCAATGTTTCACGCATAGATGAGGACAATATGCAAATAGAGGGGTTGATACTGCAAGGGGTGGAGGCCACCGAAAGCTTGGAGCATGTAGAGGAGCCAGCATCAGGTAACAATGATGGAAATATAGGAGTCCAATAATTCTTTGAGAACGAGGTGGACTCATCCTTTTGTGGTGACATGTCTATCGGCCTTCCAGTTTATGCCGAGTTGTGTCAGGAGATTGACATGGAACCATAGGATACTTCATACTTGGAGCATCCACTTACTCAATTCATTAACTAATCGCTTATAAGGGTACATAAGATATGCATTTTAAGTAAGATCATTTTTTTAAGATTGATATTACCGTGCTTTGTATGATTTAAATTGATTATGCTAACATCATTTTTTGTCTATGTAGGTGACCTTTGTAGATACTTTGATCATCAGGATGAGTCCAGGGATGAGAGATGAGGTGCTGCAGGATATCTTCACGTGCATGTCTCCAGATCAGATGACAAGATTCAGAGACATGGCGGACTAAGAGCTATCTCAGACATCGTCAGGCTGCTCTATCAGATCTACTCTGATGTGATCAGATGCTTCAGCTTCGAGCACACGAGGTCGATGCTCCAGACTTGGGCCACACGGAGGGAGTGCTTCAGGGTCAGGGGGATGCTGCAGAGATACGAATGTAGTGAGCCCGCTATTGGCTCGGGATACAGGTGCTACTCCTCACTCTCATGGCAGTTCCAAAGAGCATGGATCAGGTGGTTATTGTGGAGGCACGGACGTGGCGTCTCCGTCTCGTCGTTTTGCTAGAGTTGCATCACCTCCGGGATTTGTCACACTTGTGGGGATGTATACTCCAGCCATTCTGGCTTTTACTCATTCGTTCGCAGGTGGCACCCCTATGGGTGCTACTCTGATAGATACTACCCCAGTCGATACACTAGATGTACAGGGGTCTCCTAGATATGCCCAGGAGCATGGTCGCAGGTGGGAGAGGACCCATCTTAGACATACCCCAGAGGGGTATGCCTACCTTGTAGATGATAGGTCAGGAGCCATCATCATGAATGATGAAGGGAGGAGGGTGATGGCTCACATGAGAGAGTTGTGCCAACAAGTTTTTCGGCACAACGTCTTGGATCATTGAAAAAACATACCAGAGGGGAGCAAGGACTACATAGTAGTATCCTTTGCATGAGGAGTTTCCGGTACCAGCCACAACAGATAGGTTTTCTAGGGGCTGGATGATGGAGTGCATGCATGCATATATGTCAGACATGCGATCGGACGTACACAAGACACTCAAGAGTGGGGCTGCAAAGCTCGAGTGGCTAGATGCGGACGACTGGCGTCAACTGAGGGAGGAGTCTATAGATTCTCCAGGACGTTGGAGTTAGTAGCGCGAGGCAGCAAGGGCATGGCTAGAAGCCGGAGTGGTCCATCATCTTGGGGGTAGCAGCCACAGGACATATCTGGAGGACTTTGTAAGCTTTTCTTTTGTTTTGCTTGCTTATTTTTTTACAATATCCTTTGTATTGGTAGTCGTATTTCTAATAGTTCGTATTTTGTTTTCTTTGCAGCACTCCATTACAAATCACGATCCGACCAGTCTTGAGACTCGATATGCAGAGAAACACGGTCTCATTGTATTGATCGATTGATTGTATAGATGTGACGGTCTTGTAAGTCACTCATCTTTCTTGTCCGTAGTTACCATGTTTAATTAGAATGCATTATTGTATGGTGGACTGATGTGTAGTTGTTTCCTTTTTTGCAGAGTCCGTTCGATGCTCCTTTGCGGTGAGACAAGCTTTCGTATGGCGAGGATCTATAGCTCGCCCTTGGATCCCTAGAGCTCACACACCCTTCTTTTTTGGTTACGTGATCTGTGTAAATATTTTCTATGTAGTAGTGATATCTTGCCATGATTGTATCAGTCACTTTTATTATGTAATCATTTATTTATTTCATGTATCAGTGTTATGATGTAAGTACACTTTGTCTTTATTTACACGAGCATTGCACAGAGTGAAAAAACTATTTTGTATGGCCCAAATAAAGCACATAGTGCTATATGTGGTAGGGCAGCTTTTTCCTTGTTACCGTCATTATTAGCATCGTAAATTTACTTGCACTCGTCATTATTGGCATATTTATTAGTGTCGTTATCAACATTGTTATTTGCATCGGTATGTCACAAATAACGACGCTGATAACGACACTAATACTGACTGTTCTATGGCATCGCCAATAACAACGCTTTTTGCGACGACGGGGGAAAATTTCTTTATTTACATTTTCGTCGCTTTTAACGTCGGTATAAGGCCTATATCTTGTAATGAGTGAAATTCTTAATTTTCTTTCCCATATTTGGAGTTTTTAGTCTACATTGGAGTTGTTCTTTACCATCTTTCAATTTCTTTATCAAATAGAAGAAGATTATACTTTCATCAACCATGCTTGAAGCATGGGGCAACAATGGATTGCATATTAAGGTGGGAGCTTATGCTATATTGAAGCATGCTGAAATTGGAATTTCTGAGGGTCTTTATAAGCTAAAGACATGCCATCATTGTGTGAGGAATCTGCATCAACTACATTCTTCACTTACAAGCATAAAATGTACTTTCAATCATCTTTAATCTCTTCCTTCTGAATCCAATTGCTAAGCTAATCCAATTGATGAAAGAGGGATTAAAATGAGTTAGAATTCCAATCATTTTCTTAAATGCACTTCATGAACAATCCATTTAGCTACCTTAGTATTGAATCATTGATTGATCACTTACATTCATTGAGATAATCACTTCAAATGCCTCTAATTCTCATCCATTTTACTCTAACCTTGACATTGAACTATTGCCTCTTAATTTAATTCCCATGAATGAAGATTTGGCTCAATGATAAGTGAAATAAAAATGTATAAAGTAGTGAGTCACTGCTGCAGGTATTCCTTACCTATCCTCATTTCATTTTCAATCCAATTTCTTCCAACCTCTTTCATATGAATTGGTAGGACAAAAGAGAGGTGAACCTCCCCTACTGACAAGGACCATGAAGGGAAGCATAACCTGGCTTGAGAGGGAAATTTGCATACCCCTCAAGTCTCGGATCCCACGCATTTAAAGTTCAAGTGCAGGTACCATATCAAAGGCACAAGAATTCAGCCTTTAGCATGGTGTATTTGGCACGGGTTACATGATGTAAAGGCAGATGTATGGCAACATAATGCAATGCCATTGGAAAATTGAGTCAGAGCTATGTTGAGCAAGATGTATGCTACTTGTGCCATTTGTAGCTTGGGCCAACAATAAGGAGTTAGAACAGGGTATTCAAACAAGGTTCCATTGATTGGATCCTTACTTTGAAACTTACAATGGGATTATTCAATCCTTTGGTTACTTGTAGAGGTTATTCTCAATGTTGGCAGATGTATGGAGTTCTTTTGTAGTTCTACATAGTTGGTACATGCATGAAATTGATTGTACAAGTCATTAAATGACCGGAATAGAGCATTCACAGGTTGTAGGAAATTCCAGACAACTATAGTAAATTGTTTATAGAATTTTTTATACTCAACCATTTTCAATAATTGATAGCTCATTTGAAAGGGGACATCCTAAGCTTTATAAGAGGCAAGAAGTTGGTCATTTGGATCATTAGAGCTCAAGATATTTGAGTTTTTCTTCTAATATACACCTTGGACATAGGACATCACCTATGGCTAAAAATAAAAGAAAGGAACCCATTATGGATACCATCAGTGAAGGTTTAAGGGACTATCAACTGGATAAAGAGCCTAAAGCTTCACGAGAGGCTATTTACCTTGAGAACCATGATAATGAGGAGCTAGAGATAAGTTCAACACATGTTGCAATAGTAAACAACAAGTGAATGGGGTTGGCACCACTCATATCTCTACTAATTCTAACAGTTTTCCACAACTCTCCAATGACATAAAGGATATGAAATCGGACATTGATAAGCTTGTGGATCTCTTGAGTGAGAGGATATTACCTACAACTATTCCAAATTCTCCAAGTCTTCCCATTGTTCAA
Source organism: Lygodium microphyllum (assembly GCF_053477565.2). Classification (NCBI taxonomy): domain Eukaryota; kingdom Viridiplantae; phylum Streptophyta; class Polypodiopsida; order Schizaeales; family Lygodiaceae; genus Lygodium; species Lygodium microphyllum. The sequence continues at coordinate 81,582,688 of NC_141155.1, forward strand.
GAGCAGTCAAAGACCACAACTCCCAAGGTTGTTGGGGTCTTTGAAGTTGGAGAGCCATCAAGAGTTCAGCCCTCTCATTTTCAGCCTCAATCTCAGCCCCTAAATCAACCCAAGACCTATAGTAGCCCTCATGGATAGGAGTTGGAAGATAAGACTCATGCTAACTCAAGGCTTGATGATGACACACATGGATTCCATCCTTTTTACAAGTCTTTTTATGGAAATCCATCTACTATTCATAAATTTACACATGAAGAGAAAGCTAAAGAACAAAAGTCTTATCATGGTTAAGCAAGTGGAGGTAATAATCCTCATGGGCAGCACCCTTACAATGGACATGGTCATGTAAATTTAGTTCAAAAATCTTTTGGACAGCAACATCAAGTCAAAAATAATCATGTAAATAAGTAGCCCTCTAGACAAAGCCCTTTTTCAAATCAGTTTTGGCCTCATCAAATGAGTGGACAACAACCACCAATGAATGCCACAACAAATGTACATTCTCCAATGTATGGACATCAAGTATATGGATAGCCCCATGTTGTTGGCAACTCTATCTTTCTGCCGCAACGACAATTTAATAATCCAAATGGGTTTGTGCATACTCATGGACAACAACAACCATATGTTCATGGAGCTTGGAGTAATGATATTCAAAAGAAAAATTATTTTGGTCCAAACTTTAATGGACAGCAACACAATAATGGCCAATTTGATCAATATGAGCAGGAATACAAGGGAAAAATAACCATTAAATCTAATTTCAAGGGTGAAAATCCATCCCCTAATGAATTAGAAGAATGGTTTGACAATATTGAGATGTATTTTTCCTTGTAACTTGGACCAAAGAATGCTAAGATTAAATTCATAGCCTTACATCTGGAGGGTTATACACACACTTGGTGGCAGTACATATCAAGGATTGGTAATGAATTTTTGACATAGGATGCATTAAAGAGGGCAATGATCAAAGTTTTTGTGTCTCCTATTGAAAAAGAGAAGTTAGAGAAGAAGTGGTAAGCTCTTGAGCAAAGGGGATTATCTATTAGAGATTATTCTAGCGAGTTCCTTAACCTCTCCATGTATGTAGATGGAGTATCCAACAATGCCAAGCTGAATAAGTATATATTTGGGCTTGAATCTTCTCTATATTTGGAAGTGGGTGCTATGAAACCATCCTCTTTACAAGCTGTCATACAATTGGCTGAGAGGTATGGTAAAAAATATAAGAGTTTTCAGTAAAGAACAAGGTAATATTTTCAGCCAAACCAGTCCACTAGAACAGCTGCAAATTTTGGGCAAACAAAGACAGACTTTCAGCAAAAGGAGGAAAGCCAACAAATTCCTACAACAAGATTCCTACATTTCCTTCTGTTTATGGATCAAAATTGGGCAATAATTTCAGATTTAATGCTGAAAATAGAGCAAATGGAAAGAGGACTGAAATAGGTGGAAAAAACTCAGCTCCTATGGTGTAAGGAAAGCATGTGTCTAATGATAAGCTGAAGGACTTGTATGAAAAAGGTCTATGTTTCAAAGGTAGGGGGGAATGGTCTCCTAACCACAAGACAAAATGCAAAGCCAAGAATATCAAAGTGAGCATGATCTTTGAAGAGGAATTGGATGTTGAGACAAATGAAAGTAGTCTATCTTAGCTTGAGTGCTTACCTACCCTTGAGGAGATGCATGACCATGATGATGATTGCCATGAAGAATTCTATGACCCTATGGATGGTTTTCCATTCAACCTAGGTTGTTATTACATGCATGATCCTTTGACAGATTTGGATTCATTGAAGCTTTGTCCTATCTCCCGTGATGCATAGAATGGTTCCAAAGGGGACAATACATTACGCCTTAATTAAAGGCTACATTAATAAAAGAATTTCTCATATTCTTATCGATACAGGGAGTACACATAGCTTTGTTAAGACATGGTCTCTTGATGGGCTGAAGTTTTATACACAAGAAATGCATTCATCACTAAGAATTCAAGTGGTAAATGGAGCTTATGAGAGAAATAATCAGATTTGTTCCAATGTTCCCATCACCTTATCATCATCTTGTACCACTTTGATGAATCTTATTGCCTTGGAGATGGGTCTCATTGATGTCATACTTGGTTGCGATTGGCTAAAAAGTATTGGCAGGTTTAGCATGGATTTGAATAGGCTACAAATGGAATTTCAATGGCATGGACAACAAGTTACTATTCAAGGGATTGAGAAGAAGAAGCTAGAGGTGATTAGCACCAAGAAGATTAAGAGAGAGATCAATGCAAAGGCATGTTTGTTTACCCTTCTCTTGTCAAAGATTGATGAGGATCAACCCTATTCAAATCAGCCATCTACTCCTTCAAAATATATGGATCCTTGTCTTTGCAAATTGTTGGAAGAGTGTGATGATTTATTTCAACCACCTACCTCTCTTCCTCCAAAGCGTGAAGTGGATCACCCCATCGACATGCTTCCAAATGCTAAGCCTATCAATAAACCTCCATATCACCTTTCAAAGGTGGAAAGAGAAGAAGTTTAGCACCAAATAAAGGAGCTACTTGAAATGGGTCTTATACGACCAAGTCAATCTCCCTTTCCTTCTCTCATTCTCTTAGTCAAGAATAAGGATGGTTCATTCCACATGTGCATAGATTATTAGGACTTGAACAAGACCTCTATCAAAAATAGGTATCCAATACCAAGGATTGATGATCTATTGGATGAATTGAAGGATGACAAGGTATTTTCAAAGATCGATTTGCGTTCAGGATACCACCAAATATGCATGAACGAGGGGGATGAATACAAGACTACATTTAGAACCGAGAGGGGATTGTATCATTTCATGGTTATGCCCTTTGGTCTTTCAAATGCTCCAACCACATTCCAAGATTTAATGAACAAAATACTTCAACAATTTTTGTTCAAGACAGTTTTGGTGTTCTTTGATGACATATTGATATATAGCAAGGAAAAAAAAGAACATTTACAACATGTTAGAGAAGTTTTTGACATATTGAGAAGTCACAAGTTGTTTGCTAAAGTAACCAAATGTACATTCATGGCCAAAGAAGTAGAATACTTGGAATATATTGTTGGATAAAATGGCATGAAGATTGATTCGAAAAAGGTCCAATGTGTGAAAGATTGGTCTACTCCAACAAATACCACTTCATTGAGGGGTTTTCTTGGTTTGTCTTCTTTCTACCGAAGATTTATCAAGAACTATGCTCATGTGGCTACACCATTAACCAATAGGTTAAAGAAAGAATCTTTCTTTTGGGATGAAATAGCCAAAAAAAGCTTCAATGAGCTGAAGCAACTCCTCATTTCAACACCCATATTGGTTTTTTCCGACTTCTCTAAGGTCTTTGTGATCTATGTAGATACTAGTGGGAGAGGGTTGGGGGCTGTTTTAGCCCAAGAACATGGTGTCATTGCATTGGAGAGTAGAGAATTTGATGAAAAAGAGAGGCAAATGCATGTATATAAGTAAGAGATTCTACCCATACTACATGCACTCAAAAAATGGCATCATTATCTCTATGGAAGTCACTTTAAAGTGAAAAGTGAACATAGGGTATTGAAGTACCTCCTTTCATAGCCCAACTTGTCTCCTAAGCAAAGAAGGTGGTTGGAAACTCTTCAATCATATGATTTTGAGATAGCATACACGGCTAGAGAAGGCAATGTAATGGCGGACGCGCTCTCTAGGATGTGGGCATGTAATGTATCTACCGTCTCCACTATATATAAAGATTGGATAAATGACATCCAAGAGGAATATATAATGGAGAAGTATGCTACCAAAATAATACAAAAATTACAGCTAGGGGTAAATGAAGAATATCCAAAATTCCAATGGCATAATGAGCTTTTATGGTGAGAGCGGAGTTTTGAGCCTGGAATGTGCCTAAAATTTTCCAAAAAATCTGGAATTTAGGAGAAAAATATTTAACATTGAAGGTTGTGGCTCCAGCTAGGACGATTTTAAGCACCAAGTAAAAGATGGCTTTTAAAAGGCGCCCGAGCAACACTTGTGGATTTTTGATAATTTTTTCGACTGCCGTGAAGGATATCAAGAGCTGCCAGTCAGTGCAGGATGTCAAGCCGGACACCCAGGGTTTTTCAGAGCTCGAATCGGAGTCCGGACAAGGAAGAAGCCACAAGATGGGCAAGATACGAAAAGGTGGACATTTGAGAGGACCAAAAGGGGTGCCCTTTGGAGCCTTTGACCCCCCTAAAATTTTATGAAACATGAAGATGAAAAAATGTGGAAGAGTGGGGAAGAAGACATGCAGGAAGGCACCGAAATTTGCACTCTATCCTTCATGATGATGAATGCCAGGCTAAAAGCAACCCATACAACCGATCTTGGGGGGCATCTTCTCCCTCTTGGCTAAGCATTTTGCCACCCTTCACACATGGAATGGCTATGTGGATGAAGAGAAGAGATTCTATTATTTCTCTCTCCTCCCTCTCTCTCTTCCCTATGGGCTGTTCATATGTACTCTCTTGAAAGGGGAACCGGGGAAGGAAAATGAAGGAAATGTTGATGAAGATTGATGGAGATGCTGAAGATTGAAGAGCAGCATTGGATTGAGAGCAATGGAGGGTCCGCCTACTGATTATGCAATCGTTCAAAGCATCTCAAGTTACGTAAAAACACGGTATGACCATTTTTATGAAGGAAAATGAAGGATTTTTTTATAGTTTATGATGATAATTATGTTCTTATTGGATGAAAATTTGTTTGTGGGCTGTTTACATTATGAATAATTACTGTGTGTCAAAAAATCTTGGTTTTTCAATGATTTACATGCTTTATTTAATTCTCGTAGTCTCGAAATGCGAGTTTTAAGTGGCAAAATGGTAGTTTTTCTGTTTCCGCGGGGGAGGGGGGGGGGAAGGTGTTCCCATGGGCGGAATATGAAATATAAATTGAATGTTAGTATGCTCAAGTGATTGGAATAAGAAAAATTAGAAAATAGTATATTTTATTGCCAAATAAATCAAGAAAATGGAAAAAATAAGAGAAAAAATAGAAATACGGCTTAGAAAAATAATAAAAAATATAATAATTATTTGTGGATGTGTGGTAGTGGTGAAGCATGAGTTTTAGCCTCAGTTTTCTCTATCTCCTTGTCAAAGTTTGTGATTTATTACTTTTTCTACCTCAAAACATGACAAAATGAATCTCTACACCTGTGCAACGAAAGCAATACCTAAACGTAGGGGGTTGGGATGTTTGAATGGTGTGATTTGCGTGTTGATTATTGCTGATTTTTCTGATGCATATCATGTCATAGTGTCCGTGCTATTTCTATTAAGAGGATGTTAGCACGAGTATGGTCTTAGTGCTATCCTTTTGTCGCTGCAATGCGTTATGGAATGAGCATTGAAAGCTTGGTTATGCACATGTGTTGTTGATTTGAAAATGAAGTTTGAGAAATTTAGGATCATTCACTTTGCATGTTGATGAAATCATGGTATCAAAGAATAAATCGTGGATGCATAACACTTGTTTTCAATGACAATGACCCACACTGAGTGTGGAAAGGCATCCTAAGTTGTAGGATAGATGTTTGTTTCTTGTGGGATTATTTAGTAAGGACACATGGTATCTCCTGGAAACTTCGAAAATGAAAGAGTGGAGTTTGTTCGTTTGTTTTATATGTTGAGCAGTGCATTAAGGAGCCAATCCGTGCGATGTAGGAGAGTTGCAGTGGGGCCGCGGTGTTTCTACCAAGAGGTTGCCTCCTATGTATGTGATTATTGTGGTATTTATTGCCAATGTGTATGGTTTCTCCCTCTGAGGAGTTTATAAAAAGGGAAACGTTAGACTACAAAACTATAAAAACTATAAACACATAGATTAGGCTTTAGGACAGTTTGTCCTTTAGCAATAGATAGACGCTCCTGGTCCGCAAGGCTGTGAGGGTGTGTTTGTATGTTTTGAGCATGAGGTCCGGCTAGTGCTATAGTCAGTGTCAGCCCATTTCAGGTCCCATCAGTGGTGCGTCTGCTGGGAGCTGCCAACAAGTGGTGGTTCTCGAATCTAGGGATTTTAGGGACCAAAAAGTTAGTTTATGTCCTCTGACAAGGACCGGCAAGCTGAAATACAAAAAGAAGAACATGCTAAGAGGGCTAGACGGCGGTTGGAGATTGTAAGTCATTATTCTCCTCAAAGGAGTAGCCGAATACGGATAAGGGGTAGTGGTCTTAGTAACCCAAATGTTGCACATAGTCCTTTAGGTGTAGGAGGAAGCGCAAGTTCTTCCTCTCTTTCACCGAGGCAACCCACTTTAAGTGGAGGTGGGATTCCATCAGTCCAAACTCCTATTGTCAATCCGATTGTCGTGATGGCACAACCCATTACAATTCCTGCAGGGACACTGGATTTTCCAGCTTTAGGAGTTCCTTTCCCCATTTTTAATGGGTTAGCCGAAGAAGATGCGGAGTTTCACATTTGTGAATTCCAAAGATTAATGTTTAATTACCGCATCCAAGATGAGGGACATCTTATGATGTTATTTAATATGACATTAAAAGGAAGGGCTGTAGTATGGTATTGTAGTATAGAGACTGGAACCATCACCACAATCGACCAATTCTATGTAGCTTTCTAAGGAGAATATGCCCCTAAAAGAGGTGGCCAATACTGGTTGCGTGTTTTGAATGTAACAGGCCAAGATCCCCATGAGAATGTGAAAGCCTATGCCAAGAAGCTTAAGGAAGTGTTTCGTAAGTTACAAACTTACATTCCCATTCCGCCGGCTGCCCAATTGCAATACTTCTTGCATGGATTGGATTTCAATATTCAGGTACAATTGAGCAGTGTGGCTTTGGCTGATATAGACACCGCCATCACACGGGCAGAAGGAGTAGAGTCATGATTACAAATGGCCTACTCCTCTCAAATAAATCTTAATGCGGGCTTAGTACCTGGAGGAAATTTACCATTAATGAATGGAAGTCAAGGGATGCCTATGAGTAACCCTAATGGGAGAGGAAGCATGGTTCAAAATGTACCTTTGCTGCCAGCTCCTCCCAGTGTGACTATGCCTATGGCTAGTTAGTTGGCTCCACCAAATGTTGGAGGCCAAGCTTCGAACCCTAATGTTGTTACTGTGAGTCAACAACCAATGCCTAATCAAATTGTTAGGCCAATGGAACGATAGATAGATGATCAAGGCTCGCATCTAATGTCCTTGGTAAAGTTAAGGATATGATGAAGCATTACAGTGATATGATTTCTGAACAATATTGGCAAATAGCTGTTGACGTCAATTTCCTAAAGAAGCAGCTGAATCTAATAGGGAGTCGATGCCTTGAAGAGGGTGGACCCTCAAGATTCAGCTATAAGCGGTGTGGCGGACAACAATTCCCTAGAAACTGTCCAAATGTTAAATGTGATATTTGTGGGAAGTCAGGCCACTTAGCTGCTACCTATTGGAGTAAGATTAGTTCCCTCCAACAAGGGAGTAAACAGCCAGGTCCAGTTAATCATAGAGTGCAAGGTAATAACCTCCAGCAAAATGATGGACCAAGACAAATACTGCAAAGGGGAAAAACCACTATAGAAGAGTTGCCACAAGGAAATGGAGGCAGCCTTATCGAGGCTGTATGCGTCAAAGGCATTGAATCCTCTAACCTACAAGCCACAACAAGAGGCCAAAAGGCTAAAGAGGATGATAAAGATAATGCAAAACCGATCGAGAAAAACCCTAAGCAGGGGGATAAGGGGACGCAAGTCCTGAATCTTGGCATGAAAGGTGGACCTCTAAGGCCGGTTGACAAAAAAGTCGATCCTAATAAGGATGAGGAAGTGCCAAGAAAGAAGGCAAGAGCTAAAAAAGAATCATCAAAGCTGGTCTCGAGACGAAAAAAAAGGAAGGTGTGGCGAGAAAAGAGAGCGTTGGCTACCTCTCATGATTTTGATTTAGCAAGTTCTCTTTGCGAAGTCAAACCAAATGTAAACCTCTTACAGTTGATTAAATTATCCCCAAGAGTACGCAAGGAATTCAAGAAGATCCTGCGTATTGGGTATATTGTAGAACCTTTGGGCATAGCACGAGTAGGGGAAGATTGGTTTGATCATGCTGAAAAGAATTGCCCTTGGGTTCCAGCATACGTGGATGGAATATTAGTAGAGAATGCTATCGTAGACATTGGGTCCTCTATCAATATCATGAGTTCAGAGTTGATGGAGAGGTTGGGTCTAGGCATCCAAAAAGATAGCTCCACACTTCTTAGAATGGCTGATGATAGTCTAAGGCAACCAAAAGGTTGCGTTACTAAGGTTCATGTTATAGTTGCAAGTGTAGAATGCTTCTTGGACTTTACGATGATAAGATTTGTAGGACATCCTAGCTATCGAGTCTTGCTAGGTAGGCCTTGGATCTTACAAACATATTGTCAAGTCGATATACTCACCGGTCAAGTGGTACTAGGTAGAGGTGCTAATCGAGTAATAGTCGATGCTTACCCTGAGTCTCCTCAGAGTGCGAGAGCTCCTTTATCCTCTACTGAATTAGAGAGAGCAGATGATCCATTTGGTAGTGAGACATCATCCAGTGATGAGTCTAAAGAGGGGTCCACTATAGAGGATATTTATCAGATAACTCTAAATGAGCTGATAGAGCCGCAAGATAGGATAAGAGTCGCGGATGTGATTGAGTTAGACCTTGGCACGCCAAATGATTCGTGGCCAATTAAATTAGGTTCCATGCTCACTTCAGCAGAAAGGGAGGACTATGTTTCCTTCATTCAAGAATTCCATGATATCTTTGCTTGGAGTTATGACGACCTGAGAGGCATTCCTCCCAGCCTGGCTGTTCATACTATTCATGTAAAAGAAGGCAGTCATCTTGTGCATCAAAAAGTAAGGCATATGCCTTTTGAATTGAGGGACGGGCTGTTTGAGGAGTTACAAAAGTTACGAAAAGCTGGTTTAATCTTCCCTTTACAACACATAGAATGGTGTTCACTAGTTGTCATCAGGAAGAAGAAAAATAACCAGATCCGACTATGTGTAGATTTTAGAGAGCTGAATAAGAAGATGGTTAAGGATTACTACTCATTGCCATTTATTGACCAGATTTTGGATCAATTGTGGGTAGGAAAATATATTCGTTTATGGATTGCTTTGCAGGATACAACCAGATGGCAATTGCAGAAGAGGACAAGTTGAAAAAAGATTTTATTACTGTCTTTGGTACTTTTGTGTACCATGTGATGGCCTTTGGATTGTGCAATGCACTTGGATCATGGCAATGAACAGCAGACAAGACCTTTAGTGCCATCTCCCCAGACGAGTTGAAAGTATTCATCAATGACCTAGGGGCAGCCACTGTAAGGGAAAGGATGTTGATTATTTTAAGAAAGTGCTTTGAGCATTGCAGACAATTTTGTATCGCTCTTAACCCACGGAAGTGTGTCTTTGGAGTGCCTTATGGGCTATTGCTCGGACATGTGGTCAGTTCAGTAGGAATCGCAATTGACCCTGAAAAGATCAAGGTTATAGTCGCTATGAGTCCACCACGCACTCCGAAAGAGGTACATAGCTTTCTGTCATCAATAGGGTACTATCGGAGGTTTATAAATGCCTTGGTAGAAAGGACGTTACCAGTAACGAACTTATTATCCTTTAGCTGTCTATTTATATGGAGCAACTCTTGTAAGGTAGCTTTCGAGGATGTGAAAAAAGAGCTAGTAAAAGCACTAGTTTTAAAAGCATCTAAAAGAGGTGAGGTATTTTACATCTTTTCAGTAGCCCACCATGCATAGTATTAGCTGTTGTTTAGCCCAAATCTGGGAGGAAAAGTTGTATCATCCGATAGCTTTTGCTAGTCAAAAATTGGGCATTTCAGAAATTAACTATACCTACATGGAGAAGTTGTGCCTTGCCATGGTCTTTGCGACTAAAAAATTCAGGCACTATATCCTCTATGAGAAGGTAGTTTTTTATACGAAGGCGGAAGGGCTTAGATTGCTTATGAACAAGCTACAACCGCCTAATCGTCTGGCAAAGTGGTTAATCACTTTTTTTTGCAGGAGTTCGATTATGAGATCAAGAGTAAGCCACCGAGGTTGCAGGGTATTGTGGAATTCCTTTTCGATTTCGGGGAGCCGAAAGAGACTTTGACTGAAGGAAGTGATATCGAAGAAATGTTTAAAATTGATACAGCTTTTATCCCATCTTGGTATGCTGCTATCATGCATTATCTAACAACGGGAGAGTCTGAGCTGGTTTATCAAAATCTGAAAAGAGAAAAATCAAACAACAGGCTTTGAAGTTTTCCTTGATAATAGGAACACTATATCTGCAGGGTGTTGATGATATCTATTGCCGATGTGTGATGCTTGACGAGGTTCCTTTCATCTTAGAAGAGTGCCATGACTCTGCATGTGGAGGGCACTTCGCTGGATGATTGACGGCATAGAAAGCTTTAAGAGCTTGATATTGGTGGCCGTCCATCTTCCAAGATTCCTTTGAGTATGTTAAGAGATGTGATACCTGTCAAAGACATGACAGCAGAGAGAATAGGAAACACCCACTTATTCCTATCATGGCTATCCTTCCATTTGAGAAGTGGGGCATTGATTTTGTGGGTCCTATCACCCCACCGTCTACTACTTAGAAGAGGTACATTATAGTAGCAAATGATTATTTTACAAAATGGTCAGAAGCGTGGACAACGAGGTAGGACAATGCAAAAGAGACTACAAGTTTTCTTTTAGAGCAGATTATCTGCCATTTTGGTCCACCGAAGGAATTAGTGTCGGACCGTGGAACCCACTTTTTGAATAAAGTGATCAAAAGCTTGACTGAATTTTGGCAAATCAAGCACAATAAAACGACCCCCTATAATCGGCAAGCAAATGGGCAAGTCGAAAGTACTAATAAGCAGCTTGTGGGTATCTTGTCTAAAATAGTCTCTGAGAAGAAACGAGACTAGGACAGGAAGTTGTATGTGGAAGTATGGGCGTATAATATAACGTTCAAGCGAGCTACTGGCCATACTCCATTTAAATTAGTTTATGGGGAAGAATGTGTGTTACCCCTCGAAATTGAGTTGCCAACCATACAGTTTGCAATTAACCACTCTTTGGGAGATGAGGATTCACTCTTTGAATGTTTCACGACCATAGCCCACCTGGATGAACTGAAATTGCAGAGCTTATTACACCAGGAGGTAGCTAAACGTCGGATGAAGTATTTAGATGACCTTAAAGCAAAGAAGTATACCTTTAAAAAAGGGCAATTAGTTATGTATTATGATACGCGTAGGGAGATATTTCCAGGGAAGCTGGAACCTAGATGGGATGGCCCCTACAAGATTGTTAGGCTAGGGAAAAATAGGTCTATGGCTCTACTAGCTAATCTACAGGGAGTAGAATTTAAAAATACGATTAATCTTAATAAGATTAAACCTTATTATTTCTAAGTATGCTAATATGGAAAATGCATTGCAGGTCCATGCTGGGGCTGATTTGAGACCTGCAAAAGAGCTTAAAGCTGGTTGATGGGGCAGTTAATTCCTTATTTGGAGAACCCATATTTGAAGCAAAGATACCATCAGGGGAAACTTATCTGGTGGAGAAAAGGATACAAAGTGACTAAGAAAGAAGATGGAACCTTTGTATGGGAGATCAAAGTCTTCTGCCATCACTATTTACGACTGTTGACAAGTATCCCTGTAGAGTTTAATGAAGAAGGTGGGATGGAGCCGTCAGTTCATCCTCTAAACATGTTAAATTTTGACTATCATAATTACGAATAGAGGAGTTCGTGATGGCAAGCTGTGTAGACCCATTGTGGACATACACATTATATTTTGACGGAGCGTCCAAGGGCCCTAACAGAAAAGGGAGTGTTGGAGTAGTAATCCGAGATCCCCGACGTAGAGTTACCATGAAGTTAGCTATTTATCTCAGGGTAGGACTCACTAATAATATGGCAGAGTATAAAGCCTTGATTATGGGACTACATATTGCCAAGCAAGGTGGTATTCAATGGTTGTTAGTAAAAGGGGATTCTTAGTTGATCATGAATCAGCTAGATGGAACGTACACAGTGCAGAATCCCATCCTTTGTATGTATCATCGAGCTGTGATGACCCTACTTGAGGAGTTTGAGAGTGTGTCTTTTCAGCTGATTCCGTGTTACTGGAATCAGTTTGCGGATTCACTGGCAAATCTTGCTTGTGAAGAAGACCTTTTTTTCAACTGTGGTCCTAGTTTGGACATTGCTATCAATAGTGAGATAGGACCTGGTCGCTTGTGGGGAATGTTATCAGAGCATGCAATTTATGGCAGGCGATGGTTGATATGGGTGATGCAAAGAGTAGCCGAGACCAATCTACCGTTGTTATCTTGGACCCATAGGCTGATTAGACAACATGTTATGCGTACGCCTCTTGCTATATATGTAGGAGGGATGGGTCATAATCTTATGCATTTAGCTTAGGGTTGTGAGTCCTATTTTTCCTCCTTGGAAAGGAGCATATTATTGTATATCTGTACTACTTCGAGGAGGGATGTGTAGGTGCTATTCTGCTTGATTTCGTTAGGCCAAGAGGGCCAATCAGTTTTTGTAGTGAAATGTTTTATTTCGTTAGGCCAAGAGTCGTCTATTTGGTACTGGTGCAGTTAATGGTTTCTTGTTTTAGTCCTATGCTAGACAGGTTCAAAGAAGAGCTTGGAAGGAACCTTTGTTGTGTGGAAGCTTCTCGTGGCCCTATATCCAGGTGATATCTCTCCTTTACGAGTACCATATTTTTATGTTATGTGTGTCTATGTGCTTGTTGGGGATTTTCTTTTCTTGATTGAGGACTGGCGTCCAAGGCATGAAGTCCCAGGTTTAGGTTAGGCATGTCTGGGGGAGGTTTGAGTAGTCGTTGCCTCCTGTGAAGACTTTGCGAGGCATCGAAAGACCTATTTTAGAAGGCACTCCTAGTGACCCTGTTATGCTAGCCTGCTAGGCAGCCCTTCTAGGAGTTCTTGTTAGTTGTGAGGCAGTTAGAGAAGCTTGTTGAAGAAAAATGATAATGATAGAGAGGAAAAAACCCTGAATATCTCAACGAAAATAAATATATACAAAGGTGTGTAAAAAGGGATTCTAACCCCCTATAAAAATAGAAAAGAAAAGAAAGGAAATTTTATAAGCAGTTGATCATTGCCTTGTGAAGGCCTGATAGGTTCCTGGGGACGAGTCAAACTCGGGGCCGATGCCTTGTCTTCCTAGGGGTGGCATCTCGCTGGAAAAGAAGAAAGTAAGGAAGGTTGGAGCAAAAATAAAAGTGAGCGTCAGAAAAGGATTAAGTGTCGCCTTGCAAGGGCTTGGTAGGTTCTTGGGTACCGAGACAGGACCTGAGGCCAATGCCATGTTCTCCTTGGGTCACTACGCTCAGCTCCCTCCTTTTTACATGCGTGAGTATGGAAAAATAAAAACCTAAAAGAAGAAATATGCTAAAAGAAAATACTTCTTGATCAGGCTGATAAAGGAGTCCTCACCTTGTAGGAGCTCCCGGTTGTGTTGTCCTTAGTTAGATAGGTAGTTCAGACCACCACTTAGGGTGACCTCTTTGATAGTTCTTTTTAGTTTGGCCGTGTTCGAGAAGTTTGTTAGTGACTAGCTTCAGACCTCCTATTAGATTATGCTAGGCCTACTCCTTGTGGATGTCATGCCTTGGTTCTGTCAAGGGGTAGGGTAAGCATTGTGATGTGTTTTAATATGTATCTATTTTGTATCAGCTTGATGCTTCCTTTGTTTGTTTTGTGCCGATCTATTGTGGGATTAGACGGGTTGAGTCACCTATCCATTAGTTGCTAATGAGAGCAGATTTTTGAGCCCCGGATGTGCCTAAAATTTACCAAAAAATCCAAAATTTGGGAGAATAATATTTAACATCTAAGGCGGCGGCTCCAGCTAGGACGATTTTAAGCACCAAGTAAAAGATGGCTTTTAAAAGGCGCCCAATCGACATTTGTGGATTTTTGATAATTTTTATGGCTACCATGCGGGATGTCAAGAGTTGCCAGTCAATGCGGGATGTCAAGCCCGGATGCCCAGGATTTTTCAAAGATCGAATCGGAGTCCGGACAAGGAAGGAGCCATAAGATGGGCAAGATATGAAAATGTGGACATTTGAGAGGACCAAAAGGGGTGCCCTTTGGAGCCTTTGATACCCCTAAAATTTTATGAAACATGAAGATGAAAAAATATGGAATCGTGGGAAAGAAGACATGCAGGAAGGCGCTAAAATTTGCGCTCCATCCTTCATGATGCTGAATGCCACGCTGAAAGCAACCCATACAACCGATCTTGGGGGGCATCTTCTCCCTCTTGGCTGAGCATTTCAAGGCCCTTCATGCATGGAATGGCTGTGTGGATGAAGAGAACAGATTCTAGTATTTCTCTCTCCTCCCTCTCTCTCTTCCCTATGGGTTGTTCATGTATACTCTCTTCAAAGAGGAACCGAGGAAGGAAAATGAAGGAAATGTTGATGAAGATTGATGGAGATGTTGAAGATTAAAGAGCAGCATTGGATTGAGAGAAATGGAGGCTCCGTCTGCGGATTATGCAATCGTTCAAAGCATCTCGGGTTACGTAAAAACACAATATGACCATTTTTATGAAGGAATATGAAGGATTTTTTATAGTTTATGATAATAATTATGTTCTTATTGGATGAAAATTTGTTTGTGGGAAGTTTGCATTATGAAAAATTGTTGTGTATCAGAAAATCTTGGTTTTGCAATGATTTACATGCTTTATTTATTTTTCGTAATCCCGAAATGCGGGTTTTAAGTGGCATAATGGTAGTTTTTCCGTTTCGGGGGGGGGGGGGGGGGGAGGGGGTGTTCCCATGGGGGGAATATGGAAGATAAATTGAATGTTAGTATGCTGAAGTGATTGGAACAATAAAAATCTATATTTTACTGCCAAATAAATCAAGAAAATTGGAAAAATAAGGAGAAAAATAGAAATACGGCTTAGAAAAATAAGAAAAAAAGTAAGAATTGTCTGTGGATGTGTGGTAGTGGTGAAGCATGAGGTTTAGCCTCAGTTTTGTCTATCTCCTTGTCAAAGTTTGTGATTTATTGCTTTTTCTACCTCAAAACATGACAAAATGAATCTCTACACCTGTGTAACGAAAGCAATATCTAAACGTAGGGGGTTGGGATGTTTGAATGGTGTGATTTGCCTACTAATTGTTGTTGATTTTTCTAATGCATATCATATCATAGAGTCCGTGTTGTTTCTATTAAGAGGATAGTAGCATGAGTATAGTCTCGGTGCTATCCTTTCGTCGCTGCAACGCGTTATGGAATGAGCATTGAAAGCCTGGTTATGCACACGTGTTGCTGATTTGAAAATGATGTTTGAGAATTTTAGGATCATTCACTTTGCATGTGCATAAAACCATGGTATCAAAGAATAAATCCTGGATGCATAGCACATGTTTTCAATGACAATGACCCACGCTGAGTGTGGAAAGGCATCCGCTGTAGGATAGACGTTCGTTTCTTGTGGGATTATTTAGTAAGGATACATGGTATCTCCTGGAAACTTCGAAAATGAAAGAGTGGAGTTTGTTTGTTTGTTTTATATGTTGAGCAGCGCATCAAGGGGCCAATCTCTGCGATGTAAGAGAGCCGCAGTGGGGCCGCGGTGTTTCTACCGAGAGGTTGCCTCCTATGTATATGATTATCGTGGTATTTATTGACAATGTGTATGGGTTCTCCCTCTGAGGAGTTTATAGAAAGGGAAACGTTGGACTACAAAACTATAAAAACTATAAACGCATAGATTAAGCTTTAGGGCAGTTTGTCCTTTAGAAGTAGATAGACGCTCCAAGTCCGCAAGGCCGTGAGGATGTGTTTGTCTATTATGAGCATGAGGTCCGGCTAGTGCCATAGCTAGTGCCGGCCCATTTCAGGTCCCATCATATGGTAGAAAGGAAAGGTCTATTTGATTCCTCAAAGCAATTTTAGGCTAAAAGGGGCCTATGCTGGGATGTGAAGGAGTATGTTTCTCATTGCTTGGAATGTCCACAAAATAAAGATTCTTCTTTGTTACTACCCACTCTCCTTCAACCCTTGCCTATCCCACAAGGAAAATGGATCGACATTTCTGTAATATTTCTACATGAAATATTAATGATTTTAGACCTCACACACCCCGCGCAAGAGCAATTTCAAGTGACCTCCCCGCGACAAAAAGACCCTTGGCTAAGTGCTTACTCTGTGTGCACTAACAAACTCCACCTACATTGTGTGTAAGAGACCGAGGCTTAAAACCCGTAGTCCAATGCGAGAACACCCTTCACGGGAAACGAAAAAATGGATAATGGATAAAATTTTGCAAATTTTTTAAACATTAATCCTCTCCCCTTCAACCGTTTCATGGCATTGAGAGGGAGTATGAGTAGATGTGTGGTGGGGGGGCATGGGGAAGGGGATCATGCACTGCCACTTGTGTGGCTACCCCCCCCTTACAAGCCTATAAGACCCCCCTCTTGAAGCTTGAGGAGAGAGGGAAGGAGGGTATTGTGCTATCTGTCGCCTGTTGTCGCCATAACTGCCGCCATCGTGCTGTCATGCTACCAGGCCACACTGTCGGACTGCCACGCCTCGTCCATCATCATCATCGTCAGCATCATTATCATCATCATCTTCGTATTTGTCGTCATCTTCCTCCTCTCCCAATCATCTTCTCTCTCCATGTCATTTCCTATCAGAAGCATAGGAGCTACTAATTGAAAGCTTCTAATAAGGCTTCCATAAGCCTTGTTCTCACCGTGCCTCCCGGGTTTTTAAAATCCATGTTCCCCAAGGCCCAAACTCTCGTGCCGCGAGGGAGATCCCGATCGGAAAGCAATTTCAAAAATCGGATAAAGGGCAAGGAGGAGTTTGCTGAGTCGAGGATCTACGTCATCAATGGCTCCTAAGCAAAAGTCGCGAGGCGCACACGCGGGAGTTTCCACCCCGAGCACGCATGTGGAAAACGCTCCGAATCTTAATGCCCAGGTTCCGATTGTATTCTTGCATGAAAAGGATGCATTTTAGAATGTCCCTAGTTCTTATAAGAAAGTTTAAGTACATTGGGGAATTTATTTGTTCGCACGATTATAAAATCTAGTTGCATGTCGTAATTGCTTGCACTTCCATGGTTAAGTTGCAAATCCTACACGCATGATGCGTAAGTAAATAGACGAAATTGTGCAAAGGCACCTTTGTTGCATCACACATGGGACATGACATATAACACATAATGCATAGTTGTGATTCGCGTATAAAATAATGTCCAAATAGTTGCAATACATGGAAAGGAATTATGAACTTGCAAATTGCACAAGAAGATGTACATTTTAGATTGGGTTAAGTGCAAAAAGGAAGGAGTAAGTCAATTATGGACTCATGGCATTCTCTCATGCATGAATTCTTTTATCAAAGTTTGAATGCCTTTTCATTAATAATATTAAAGCTTTGATTTCGTTGCATCATTATAGTTTAGGCAAGGAAAAGTAACGATCGTTGTAAATCTCATAGATGAATAGAAGGAAAAAGTCTATTGTCTTGAAATCACATATTTGCATGGGATGTTATATCTTGCAGTTATTTGCATCTTCTAAGGGAAAGGTACTTGCTAATTTAGAAGGAAGCAATTGCATATTTAAAAAGGATGTTCGTCTCCAATTGTGGGTTAATTAAATCAACTAAGTAATCCGCATGAAAATCATAAAGGTGCGATTAGATTGCAAATAACAACCACCTCAAAGTGGTAGGTAGGGTTAAGTTATGTAAAAATTCTGCCTAGTATCGCACTTGGGATGCCAATTTAGGACTTTCGATCCCAAAGATCCTACCCACATTCACGGAATATTAGGGTTAGCTAATCGCCGTGCAAGAATGATCTAGGGTTCACACCCTAGGGATAAATTGATCAAATACTAGACTTCTGTATGAATTTAGGAACCCTAGGCCCAAAGTGTTATCGGCCTAGTAAGGTTAGGGTTGGACTGGGTCAAGAGGATTCCCAAACCCTACATCTTGACCAAAGGTATTCTTGACCAAGGAATACCGTACGATGGGAGAAATAATCCCACAAGTTAGATGCGGTTGCATGGTTTTATGACCAAATCACAAAATACTATTGCCACTCCTTAGATCAAGGTTGGCGAGTCTTAAGCACAAGTCAAATTATCTGGAGGAGGAGTAGTCATCCTGCTACATCACCTTCCCTTGGGGCTGATTTGCCAAGTTAGGGAAATCATGAATTGCCTAGCAAGCAATTGACCAATTAAGAGAGGACAACAGGGTTGTCCAAGATTTATTGACCTTAATATAAGGAAACCTAAGGTGTTTGTTAATTTGGGTTAATAGGGTATAAAGCGTAACCCAAGGAAAGAGGGTAAACAATCAACTCAGCTTACGAAACCCTTGGGATCTTGCCAAGACGCAACTGATCCCGAATCGAATGCTGGGCATATTTGGAGAGAAGAAATTATACCTTAGCAATTGGCCATATAAACAACCACTGGAGTGCTTGTGTTTGTACACTTAGGAGCACTGTTTGTTCTTCTTTGCTCAAGGAACTAATGCTGGAAAATAACTAATACTTCAGGTTGAAAGCCTGGAGGGAGAGGCAGCATCACTTACCCCCGATTGTTTGCTTGACCCTATCCAAGGGGGTTGTTAGCCACGCCGGGTACGTGGACCGAACTCGTCGTGAGAGGCCTCTCTGTGGGTGCTACTTGGAGCAGGAGGACACTTGGGTGCCAGGGGGGCTCTGGCCGTCAATCCCTTGTCTTCGGGTCCTATACAAGAGGCCGACATGATTGGAGATTGGATCTTGAGGCCCGCATACTAGTCTATGGGCAGAAACTTGGAATACTGATCCCTGAGGATTGCTGGAATAGCCTTCGGGCGGATTATGGATTAGCCTTTGGGCTAGATTATATGATGTATTCCAAAGACCGATAAATAAAGACCAAATGTTAAAAAGGAACTTGATTGAAATTTTTTTTCTATGTCACTGCCTAAGTTACGTGAAGGAACGAGTGATTAATTTGTTAATTAAGGAAGCTATTTTTTCTTGTCAAACTAAATGTGGTAGGTAATTAGATAACTAAAGAAACCTGAGGAAAGTGTGATGGATGTGACCATGGGTCCGTCCTACGGAAGGGTGGTCCCAGTTGGCCAGGAACTTTTCTCAAAGGAATTGACAACAAGGTAAAAGATGACCTAGATTCTATAGAGTTAGAGTCCTGATCTGTGCTATTTTAGGGGAATGGAATAGGACTATGCCTTACGGGCAGAGAGGTCGAGCTTTGCATCCCTCTCGTTTCCCATTCTCCTTGAACCAAGTGCAGTATAAATCCGCTTCGACCCTGACGTTTCTACATAAACTAGTTCGCCTTGGGGTACGACGCTAGCTACCGTTCTAGGAATTTGACCACTAGGAAAACCTTGATTCAGGTCGGTCCTAAGTGGGAACGGCCGGAATGCTTACGCTTTGTGGAAGACTAGGGAAGACCTAAATCGCAAACCTCGTGCCATTCCATGGGAGTGTCAGGCGGTGCTTTCTGGACTCTCTTCCCGATGGGCTGCTAAGACATGTCCTACAAGTGGACAAGGGGGCACGTTACAGTTGGTATCAAAGAAAACCAATGAGGATCTAATATTTACATGAAAATTTAATAAAGGGGAGTAGAGCAATGTTGCTGTTAAGAACATTTCCTTACTTACTTATCGATGCTGGCCTGCAGAGCTGCGAAGCATGGAACAAATTCTTGGTGTTCTAGGTCATGTTTATGATTGCGATGCGTACTTCGGATTATCGACAAAGGCTAGGTATGATGAATATCCTAGACCACATTTACAATCCTTCACCCCTATATGTGGATCGGAGATGGACGGGGAGATGGACGGGTGATTCAGGAATTTATTACATAACTACCCACCGACTTGCATACCTTCGGACCAACTTGAAGAGAATGAAGTGGATGGAGGACTTAAAGATTGTGAAGCTCTTCATCTTTGTTGAGGCTCGCGCAAACACAACCCTACATGTCGGCGGTCGAAAGATTAAGCAGAACAAGTATGTGTACAAGGAAGTGACTTGAATAATCCCTGTCCACAAAATCAAGGTGTTGGGACGTTATGAGAAGAACAGGTATCAAAGGAAGGGATACCCTAAGCTTCCTATGACCTATCGATTCCTGAAGATCCATGACCCCATCCATATTATTACTCAATTCCCGTAGTCGAATGTAACACAATCTTATTCTCCCCAAATTGATGTGCCAATCAGCTTGCTCTACCTTCCCAAATAAATGTACTCGAAATGGCTATGTCCATATGAATGAAATAGACTTTTTTATCAATGACTGTCTTGGCTCTAAGTGTTGATAAAGGAGTTAAGTGATTAGGTCACTTGGCTAAAAGATGAACTGGGCATGTTAATGTAATGTGAGAAATGCTTAGCAAGTTTTTTAATGTAAAGAATCTTATTGCCTAGGCACAACCTCAAGTGTAGATTCCTAGTCCGACCCCTACACCAAGTACAACTGTAATCGAAGAGAAGAAGTTCCTTCTCAAGCAGATCAAACCACCTAAATTCGATGGTAAGGGAAGGTCCATCCAAACTGACGCCAAAATCTGGATTAAATCCATGGAGGATTATTTCAAAGCAGCAGGTACTGCACTCGCTAACCAAGCAATGCTTGCTAAATTGAAGCTTACTGGCAAAGCAAGACTTTGGTGGAAGCAATGGCGCAGAGACCAGTGTATCTTGGAAGGGTCAGTTACTTGGGAGAAGCTAAAAAGAGCTATGCAAGGGAGATATCTACCACCTGCCTATCGCATGCAGAAGATGAACGAGTTCTATGAACTGAAGTATCTTGGACTATCTCTAGATGTGTATTATTCAAAGTTCATCTCTCTTTTAAAGTACGCGCCACATATCAATATGACACAACAGGTGTCAAAGTTTTATGCTAGATTAAACCCACCTATAAACACCCGCCTGGAATCAATGCGCTCAACAGATCTACAAGATATGCTCATTCGAGCTGTACCAATAATACAGGAGGTATAGACCAAGCTGAGGAATAAGAGGACTTGGTCATACAAGGATCAGAACAAGGGAGTGTATAGGTCCCAGGCTAAGAGAACGCAGGGCCAAAGTCAGGGACAAAGGAAGAAAGCTAGGACCAACACTCTCAATAATTTCATTCCTACCCAAGCTAATGGCCACAATCTCCGTTGCTTCCATTGCAATGAGCCTGATCACTTTAAAAGGCTGTGTCCCCAGCTTAGCGGAGGACAACGTCAAGGCCCATCCCAAGGAACCGTTAGTGACCAAGGAGCCACTATTAGGGCCAGAGGGAGAACCTCCAGTGTTGCCAACAAGGAGCTGTGTGACGAAGAAGACCCATCCATGGAAGCAGACATTGAGAGGGCAACGATCCATGCCACTCTTCACAAGAAAGGCCCAAATTGCCAGTTCTCGATGATTCAAACACCATCGGATTATCAAGGTAAAAGCTTCAAAACCTTGATTGATTGTGGTAGTACGCATTCCTTCATTTCACTAGTATGTGCAAAAAGATTAGGAATAGCCACAAAAGATGCACCTACCTTACTTGTGGAATTAGCAAATGGTCATGAGGTCACTTGTACCAAGCAAACTGCTAAGGTGAAATTCCTACTGGGTGGAGAGTCAGATTCAGGGTTATGAACATAGGTGTCCATGAGTATTTACTTTGAATGGATTGTCTTAAACCTAATGATGCCCACATTCAAAGCATCTCGGATAATACAAGGAGTTAGAAAGGGGCTACCTGTCTATTTGATTATGCTAAATAAGCTAGATCAGAACTAGTAATCTAGGGAAGAACCTTCATGGGTAAAGGAGTACGAATACATATTTCCTGAAGAGCTGACAGAACTTCCTCTTCAAAGGGAAGTCGATCAGGAAATCAAGCTAGCACCAGGAGCTACACCAATTGCAAAGAGACCATATAGGATGTCCATCCCGGAAGCGATTGAGCTGAAGGAGCAACTCAAGCAACTATTAGACCAAGGCTACATCCATCCTAGTAGTTCAAACTTGCAAATTGCATGAGAAGGTGGTTACATTTTAGATTGGGTAAAGTGCAAAAAGGAAGGACTAAGTCAATTATGGACTCGTGGCATTCACTCATGCATGAATTCTTTTATCAAAGTTTGAATGCCTCTTCATTAATAATATTAAAGCTTTGATTTCGTTGCATCATTATAGTTTAGGCAAGGAAAAGTAACAATCATTGTAAATCATATAGATGCATAGAAGGAAAAAGTCTATGGTCTTGGAATCGCATATTTGCATGGGATGTTATATATTGTAGTTATTTGCATCTTCTAAGGGAAAGGTACTTGCTAATTTAGAAGGAAGTAATTGCATCTTTAAAAAGGATGTTCGTCTCCAATCGTGGGTTAATTAAATCAACTAAGTAATCTGCATGAAAATCATAAAGGTACGATTAGATTGCAAATAACGACCACCTCAAAGTGGTAGGTAGGGTTAAGTTATGTAAAAATTCTGCCTAGTATCGCACTTGGGATGCCGATTTAGGACTTTCGATCCCAAAGATCCTACCCACATTCACGGAATGTTAGGGTTCACTGATCGCCATGCAAGAATGATCTAGGGTTCACACCCTAGGGATAAATTGACCAAATACTAGACTTCCATATGAATTTAGGAACCATAGGGCCAAATTGTTACCGGCCTAGAGGACTTCCAAACCCTACATCTTGACCAAAGGTATTCTTGACCAAGGAATACCGTGCGATGGGAGAAATAATCCCACAAGTTAGATACGACACTTATCTCGTGCAACAAGTTGCAACGTTGCACGATTTTATGACCAAATCACAAAATGGTATTGCCACTCCTTAGATCAAGTTTAGCGAGTCTTAAGTATAAGTCAAATTATCTAGAGGATGAGTAGTCATCTTGCTACATCACCTTCCCTTGGGGCTGATTTGCCAAGTTAGGGAAATCATGAATTGCCTAGCAAGCAATTGACCAATCAAGAGAGGACAACGGGGTTGTCCAGGATTTATTGACCTTAATGTAAGGAAACCTAAGGTATTTGTTAATTTGGGTTAATAGGGTATAAACCCTAACCCAAGGAAAGAGGGTAAACAAGAAACTCAGCTTATGAAACCCTTGGGATCTTGCCAAGACGCAACTGATCCCAAATCGAATGTTGGGCGTATTCGGAGAGAAGGAATTATACCTTAGCAGCTAGCCGTATAAACAACCACTGGAGTGCTTGTGTTTGTACACTTAGGAGCACTGTTTTTTCTTCTTTGCTCAAGGAACTAATGCTGGAAAAAAACTAATGCTTCTTCAGGTTGAAATCATAGAGGGAGAGCCAGCATCCGTTACCCCTGACTGTCTGCCTGACTGTAACGTGCACACTTGTTATCTTCAGAACACGTCTTAGCAGTCCATCAGAAAGGATGTCTAGAAAGCTCCACCCGGCACTCCCATGGAATGTTACGGGGTTTACGATCTAGGACTTTCCAAGTCTGCCACGTAGCTGAATTATTCTGGCCGTTCCCACTTAGAACCGACCTAAATTAGGGTTTTCCTTATTGGTCATTTCCTAACGGGAACTAACGTCGAACCCAAGCGAACTACTTTATGCAGAAACGCCAAGTTCGAAGCGGATTCACACTGCACTTAGTTCAAGGAGAATGCGAAACGAGAGGGATGCGAAGCTCAACCTCTCTGCCATAAGGCATAGTCCCATTCCATTCCCCTAAAACAGCGTAAATCGGAATCAATTATAACTCTAGGTCAATGCTTTTGTTGTTCGTGTTCTTTGACGATCTTCTGGCTGCCCATCGTGATTTGAGAAAAGTTCCCGCCCAGCTGGGACCACCCATTCGTAGGACAGGCCTATGGCCACATCCACCGCACTTTCCTTAGGTTGTTTTAGTTGTTTAATTACCTAACACATTTAGTTGGACATGTATCAATCAGCTTTCTTAATTAACCTGTTACACACTGGTTCCTTCACGTAATCATATCACTTGGCATAGGAAAACAATGTCAAACAAGTTCCTTGTTAACAGGTTATCATATTTATCTTTGAAATACATAAAGTCCAGCCCATAGGCTTATCCACAATCCGCCCGAAGGCTATCCTGCAATCCACAGGGATCACTAATCCAAGATTCTACACGTAGACTTGTATGCGGGCCTCGAGATCCAATCTCGAGTCACGTTAGCCTCTTGTGCAGGGCCCGGAATGGAAGGGATTTACGGCCAGAGCCCGCCTTGGCACCCAAGCATCCTCCTGCTCCAAGTAGCGCTCAATGGAGAGACCTCTTGCAGCAGGTTCGGTCCACCTTCGTGGCGCGGTTAAGAAACCCCTTGGTTAGGGTCAGGCAGACAGTCGGGGGTAACTGAAGCTGCCTCTCCCTTTAGGCATTCAATTTGAAGTATTGGATATCCATTTATCTTTTAATTCATTGATCAAACAAAGCCAAATAGTGCTCTTAAATCTATCACAAGCACAAACATTTCCATTGGTTGTTTATTGTTGGCTAACTACTAAGGAATGAATCCTTCTTTTCCAATGCATCTAGCACTCGATCGGGATGACTTGCGACTTGGCAAGATCCCCTATATCCTGGGCTAGGGCCGTACCCTATTAACCCGACTTGGTCAATACCTTAAATTCATATGTTATTCCAATTTATAGGTTTGTCCTTTCCCCAACCAATTATCTTTACCCCGAAAGATGCTATATTAGGATGATTATTCATCCTCTTGCAAGATAACTTGCGTAAGAATCTGCCAACCTCATTCCAAGAATTGGCCATTCCCTTGTGATCCAATCACAAGATCATACAACTCTGCACTTGTTGCACAAGTGTCGCATCAAACTATGGGACTATTCTATCCATCAAATGGAGTCACGAAACAATCTGTTCCTGATTACATTAGGCTGACATTGTCAGTCCTAGGGTTCCAAGTTCCATCTTTTTAGTGTAACATTCTTAGGGATAAACCCTAGATCACTTCTCAAGTATGTTCCGTTGTCCCTACATTCGGTGAATGGGGGCAAGTATTTAGGGTATAGGAGTTTCGGTTTTAGCAATACGTCTAGGTCACGTATTAAATCCTAGTGAGTTCTTTGGAATTGAATTAAATCTTTCTAAAATGAGTACTCCGCAGTTTAGGTGTTTAGGTTTATGCCAATTTAATCTATCTATTTTTGGCGATAATTACGCTATCGTTTCCATAATCACATGACTCATTGTCTATGTGTAAGTTGATTTTCAAACCCTAACTTTTCGGTTTAAGGTCAAGCATAGGTTAGGTTATAGCCTAATTCCTCTTAATCATCCTATAACTTGCGAACAAGGTTCATGCTAAAAGATGCAGCCTTTTACTAATAAATATGCAGTTGAAAAATGATGTTTATACCAATTTACTAGAATTATGCAACTTAAGAATCATTTCATGCCTTGCAATTTTCTATAGATTGTTAGCAGTTTCCCTAATGACTCATTGCGAAGAAGATATGTCCTAATAATGTGACATGCAATTTATACTTCCATGCAATATCTTAATTCCGTTATGTAAATATGGACATTAAATCTAAGTTCAATTCATTGAAATGCACAAAAACTACTTGCTAGAAATGCATATCAATTTTCTACTTACTTTATTTTTGTTCATTTTGTTGAAAATACTAATGAACTAACTTGTAATATTCCACATTAAGTAAATAATTGGATTTATCGAAATTTTTTTAATTTTTTCCCCCTTATCCCTCCAGCTGACGGACAAGCTGGAGGGGGGGAGGGAAATAGAAGGAGCTGTAAGCTCTTTGGTGGAGCCTGTGGAGGGAGGGAGGCCATGCGTGTCGACACGCAGGAGGAGAAGATCTCCCTCCCTCCACTATTTAAACGAGGGGAGGGGGGGCCGCTGTACAGAGAAGGATGGGGGGGCCGTGAGAAGAACCGAACGCCGCCATAGCTTCGAGTTGAAGGAAGGAGACGAATCGCCACTGCCACGCCGATCGTCTGCCCTCCATCACGTCACCATCGACTGCTGCAGTCCAGTCCCGCCGTTTTGGCCGAATTAGCTATTCTCCCCCCCCCCCCCCCCCCCCCGCCACGTGGCCCTTCCAGAAGCCCCTTGGAAGGTTCCAAGGTGGGCTTCTTAAGCCCTTGTTCTTCCCCCCCTCCCGGGGTTTTAAATCCCCCCCCCCCCCCTAAGCCCTTGTTCTCCCCCCCCTCCCGGGGTTTTAAATCCCCCCACCCCCCAGCCCTTGTTCTCCCCCCCCTCCCGGGGTTTTAAATCCCCCCCCCCCAGCCCTTGTTCTCCCCCCCCTCCCGGGGTTTTAAATCCCCCCCCTAAGGCCCTTTTTCTTCCCCCCCCCCCTCCCTCCGGGTTTTTAAACCCCCGTAAGGCATTGTTTCCCCCCCCCTCCCGGTATAATTCCCCTCCTAAGCCTTGTTCTGTTCCCCTCCGGATTTTAATCCCCCAAAAGTCCTTATTACCCCCCCCCCCCTCCCTCGGGTTTAAATTTTCCTCCCTAAGCCCCCTTGTTTCCCCTTCCGGTTTTAATTTCCCCCCTAAGCCCTTGCTCTTTTCCCTCCTCATAGCTCTTTAGATTTTTTAGGTCACAACCATAGGCCTACCTTGTCCTTAGGCTACCTTGCAAACTTCCATTCTCTTGCGTTAACCCCTTCACTCACTTTCAAATCTTTTTGTGCAAGTGCTCTCGTAGTTGAGCTTTGTGTTCTTAATCTTATCAAACAAGCCGGTGTCCACACACTCCCATGTCCTAAAAAAATCAAATTCATCATCATGGCTTCGTATGGTATCCCGTAAGGAAGAAATAGCCGTGAGATAAAAGATAGGGAGGGAAGTAGAGGGAGTGAAGGAGGAATAGTGGGAAAAAGGTAAAAGATAAGGAAGGAGAAGACGATGGAATTCCAAGAAGAAAAAGGAAAAGGCGATCTCACATTTGAACTACGATGCCGCCAAAGAAAGTCCAAGGTGTAGCTGCGGGAGGGTCATCTCCCAGTATCCATGTGGATATCTCACCTCAAAGCCAGGTTTTTCTTCTTGGTGTTAATTCGGTTTTAAGTCAATCATGCAAAGAAAAAAAATTGTTAAGGAAAGATATATTTGTTTGAGTTATTTTTAACGAAGGAGTTAGCTTATGAATGACAATGTATATAAATTAACTTTCTTCAAATTGCATCAAGCATTATAAAATAATAGGCAAAACTATCCATTTACTATAGTAATATAGTCCTAAAATGAAGAAATTATATCTTGCACCATTAGTCTTATTCCTTTCGCAACGAATCATGGAAAAATGGCTAAATTCATGAAAGGTTTCTTTCGATGCTCAAATTACTAGAGAGTTATCTTTGCTAGTTGCACATCTTAGCAAGGCAACTGTTGTTATTTGGCATGAGTTCATCTTTAAAGAAAACGGAAGTTAAATGTTAGAAATTAACAAGTATAAAAATTTAGATATACGAACTCACTTGGAAAGAAAATGTAATGGGGAATTGCTGGATGACACTCTATTAACACTTTTTCCCTGCTAATTGAGGACTTGGAACTAATAAAGTGTGTATACACCAATTTCTCAGCTAGGACTTTGTCCCAAGGAGTATCGTCGCTCTTTGTATCATCATGGCATTATCCTATATGCCAAATTAAACTGCATTGATTGGGAAAGTTAATTGTCACAAAGATAGTAAAACCGTGACAAGACGAGTAAGATTACCTTCCAAAAGCTAACCAAACCAATCTTTCCAAAAGATAACCGGACCAATCTAAACATAGAAACATTCATACCCTAAACACTGGACTACTTTCCTTACCGCAGGGACAATAAATTCATAAAGATAAGAAACTAGGGTTCGTCCCTAAGGTTCTTAAATGAAGAAACCCTACGTCAGCTTAAGGAATCTAAACAGATTATTCCATCGTCGGACTTGCGCAACATGTATGAAATCATTTTGTGATCAATTCACAAGGAGAAAAGGAAAAAACCCTCTTCAAGGACGGCAGATCCTTACGCAAGTTATCTTGCAGAAAGACGTAGTTTTTGGATATCCTTCTAAATAAGAAAAGTTGTAAAATAGAAACTAGCATATCTAAGGTACCTTAGGGTTAACCAAGTTGGGTATACCCTTGTAACGTGTCCACTAGAGTCATCTAGGACACGTCTTAGCAGTCCATCGGAAAGAATGTTTAGAAAACTCCGCCCGGCACTCCCATGGAATGTTACGGGTTTTGCAATCTAGGTCTTTCCGCGTTTGCCACGTAGCCGAAGTATCCTGGCCTTTTCCCACTTAGGATCGACCGGAATTAGTGTTTTCCTGTTTGGTCATTAGCTAACAGCAACTAGCGTCAGACCCGAGCGAACTACTTTACGCAGAAGCGCCGGGTCCGAAGCGGATTCACGCTGCACTTGGTTCAAGGAGAATGGGAAACGAGAGGGATGCAAGGCTCAACCTCTCTTCCATAAGGCATAGTCCCATTCCGTTCCCCTAAAACAGCGTAAATCGGGTAAGAGGTACCTCTAGGTCATCGTTCTCGTTATTCGCTTTGGTGATGATGATCATCCTGTTGTTTTCAAGATTTTTGAGAAAAGTTCCCGGCTATCCGAGACCACCCATCCATAGGACGGACCCATGGTCCATCCTCCGCACTTTCCTTGGTTTTTTTTAGTTATGTAATTATCTAACACATTAATTTGACATATAACAATCAGCTTCTTTAATTAACCCTGTTAAGCACAGGTTCCTTCACGTAATCTTATCACGTGACATAGAAAAACAATATCAAACAACTTCTTTATTATCATTTCATCCTTTTATCTTTGAAATACAAGGAGTTTCGCCCGTAGGCTTGTCTATAATCCGCCCGAAGGCTTATCCAGTAATCCACTAGGGATCACTATTCCAAGCTTCTGCCCGTAGACTAGTATGCGGGCCTCGAGATCCAATCCCGAGTCACGTCAGCCTCTTGTGCAGGACCCGGAAGGCGAGGGATTTATGGCCAGAGCCCCCCCTGGCACCCAAGCGTCCTCCTGCTCCAAGTAGAGCTCAACGGAAAGACCTCTCGCGGCGGGTTCGGTCCACGTTCCCGGCGCGGTCAACAACCCCCTTGGTTAGGGTCAGGCAGGCAGTCGGGGGTAACTGAAGCTGCCCCTCCCTTCAGGCCTTCAACCTGAAGCATTTATATATCTTTTCATCCTTTAGTTCCTTGAACAAACAATGCAAACAGTGCTTTCTAAACTGTTACAAGCACAATCAATTCCAGTGGTCGTTTATTTGGCAAACTGTTAAGGAGTGACTCCTTCTCTCCGAATGCATCCAGCATTCGATCCGGAATCAATTGCAACTTGGCAAGATTCCTATTGTCCTTGGGTTAGGGTCATTCCCTGTTAACCCAACTTAACCAATACCTTAGGTTTTATTAATAGTAAATCCCGGCGGGCATGACGCTTTAATTTATTGATTAATCATTTGCGTCCAAGCAAATACCTAACTTCCCTTAACTTGGCAAATTTTCCCTAATGAGGGCGAAGTAACAGGATGACTACCCACCCCCCTTGCAAGTTAAACTTGCGCAAGAACCTGCCAACCTCATTCCAAGGAATGGCAAAACTTTCTTGCGATCAAACCACAAGGCTATGCGACGTTGCAACTTGTTGCACAAGTGTCGCCTCCATTCCAAGAGATCATTTCACCTATTGAATTGCTTTTTCTGGTCACGGAATTATCTTTAGACGAGAAGCAGGGTTTAGGGTGTCTTTTTACCCCAACCCATCCCTAATTTCACTAGATCGACAACGTTTGGTCCTAGGGGTTCCAACTCAATTCGAGTTTCATCATTTTGAACGATTGATCCTTAGGGTAGAAACCCTAGATTATTATTTGCATGAGCATCCAATTGACTCAACATTTCGGGAATGTGGGTAGGACCATTGGGTACGAAGGTTTCGACTTAGCGACAATTGGAAAACTTGGCTGAATCCTTAACGTGCTAATCCCTAGTTAGTGCTTGGAGTATTTATCGTATTGACTGAACCATGCCCATACGAATCCCTTGCGGCTAGGTGATTTAGATAATTCACTATGCTTGTCTCGCGACAAGGATGAATCCTTCCCTAGAGATAATAAACTAGATCTAAAGAAGAAAAATAGTTTCGACTACCACAATACATGTAAACATGCGACTCACTCTATCTTTCATTGGTAAAGTAAAAATACATGATAAGCTGGATACCAACTTTCTTAGGACCTACTAGGACTTACTTCAAATAATCATGTCTACTACCTTGTTATCTACACTTTAGAATCTCATGCTTTGTTTAAACCCTGCAACCTTTCCCAAATGCAACTCTTGATGAATGAATTTTATGCACGATGAAAGTGCAACATGCAACCCTTTCATAACTACAACGTAGTTAAATGAGGTTATTGTAGGGTTAGTGTTGGTATATTCTTTCTTGCAAGCACATGCCACATGCCAATCCATAGATTCATTTTTGATACACCACCATTACTTTTCGGATAACCTCCTACGGGTGTTAACAACTTTTCCCCATGAACCATTACAATAAAGATTTTTCCTAAATTGCGACATATGCTTATTCTTTCCATGTCTAGTCAAAAGTATACTTAATAACTTCAGCCTTATAATGATAGGCGGTAGGTGTTCTAGGCTTGTCACTTTGAAATGCATGATAAGGCAACATAATACTAAGGTCGTAAGATGGATAGACAACTCACGTTCATCATATTGAAAATGTTAATAACTCCATTTCATGTCATGAAATAATTCTAGTAATCGATTAAATAGACAAATTTTCCTCAATTGCCTTTTAATTTGGCTTGGTAAATTTGAACATGCATAGGTGCTTTCTATTCCGTGAGAGTTATCATACCTAATGCATTACTTTTGCGTAGAATCAAAATCATAAAACCTGGGTCTGTGGGCTCGGGGAGATGTCCACTTGAATGCTAGGAGAAGAACCTCCCGCAGGCGCGCCTTGCAACTTCTTGGGAGCCATCGTTAGCGTGCTTACGGACTTCCGGTTTGCCTTTACCCTTACACGTTCGATGAGTCTTCTCCAGCTGTTGCGAGCAGCTTCAAAATCATACGCCGGAGATCCCTTCCCTAGTGTGGACCCTTGAGAGTACCGGCCTCACAGGTTTTTGGGAGTATGGAAGGCCCGGTCTTAAAACGGAAAAGCCCGCATAGGACCAAGGCTTATGGCCTTCCCTTAGAAGCTTCTAAAAGAAGCCTTTTTAAAAAAAACTTATGTTCTATCCAGAAGACGTGAAGGCCAATGATTGGAGTGAATGCGACGAAATAAAGAGGGGGGGGGATTGCTGGGGATATGGCGGCGGACTGTTGGCGGCGACCTGGCGGCGGCTCCCCAGCGGAATAGCGACTCCCCCCTGCAGCCTCTAGCCCACGGCGATGGCAGCAACCTCGTCTCCCTCCCTTTCCCAACAACGGCGTGGCAGCAGCATCCGTTTTTCCTCTGTCCTTCCTTCTCTCCCTTGAGGGAGTATATATAGGCAAGGGGGGGAGAGAAGGGCTCCACCACGTGGCCCCTTGCATGGGTTCCCCCCCCCTCCCATGCAGTCCACGACTCTTCCATGACCCATTCCCCCACACTCCCTCTTCTCCAGCCGTGCATTGGCTGGGGAAAAGGGATAAAAAAATTTGCTTTAATAATAACTATTTTGCCCCTCCCAAGAGGGTGTTTACGCATGAATTTCGGTTTTTGAACCCTCGGCTTGCTTTGCCAATGCGAATGGTCTCGATTTCTCACGTGCAGGTTACACATTATACTGCCGATAAATCCAATATGTGGGATAACCTTTGCACAAGGTTTACGCAGTGTGCGGGAAGTCAATATTCACGGGTGGGAATATTACAACCCTACACCTAAATATAAGGGATCTTGCCAAGTTACAAGACATCTTGAGAACGACTGCTGATACACTCAAAAAGGAAAGAACACTTCCTTAGCAGTTTGCCATACAACTGGGTTGGTTAATGGAAATGTTTGTGCTTGCTAGAGATTTTAGGGCTCTGTTTGAATCATGAATTACAAATTAAATAAGTACCTATACTTCAGGTTAAAAGCCTGAAGGGAGAGGCAACTTCAGTTACCCCCGACTGCCTGCCTGACCCTAACCAAGGGGGTTGTTTGACTGCCCTGGGAACGTGGACCGAACCCACCGCGAGAGGTCTCTCCGTTGAGTTCTACTTGGAGCAGGAAGACGCTTGGGTGCCAGGGGGGCTCTGGCCATAAATCCCTTGCCTTCCGGGTCCTGCACAAGAGGCTAACGTGACTCGAGATTGGATCTCGAGGCCCGCATACTAGTTGACGGGCGAAAGCTTGGAATAGTGATCCCTGGAGATTACTTGTTAGCCTTCGGGCAAATTATGGAAAAGCCTACGGGCGGAACTCCTTGTATTTCAAAGATAAAATGATGAAATGTTAAAAGAACTTGCTTGATGTTGTTTTTCTATGTCACGTGATAAGATTACGTGAAGGAACCAGTGCTTAACAAGGTTAATTAAAGAAGCTGATTGTTATATGTCAAATTAATGTGTTAGATAATTACATAACTAAAACAAACCGAGGAAAGTGCGGAGGATGGGCCATGGGTCCGTCCTACGGCTGAGTGGTCTCGGTTAGCCGGGAACTTTTCTCAAAAATCTCGAAGAACAGCGGAATGATCATCATCATCAAAAAGGAATAACGAGAACGATGACCTCGAGTTACGTCTTACCTGATCTACGCTGTTTTAGGGGAATGGAATGGGACTATGCCTTATGGCAGAGAGGTTGAGCTTTGCATCCCTCTCGTTTCCCATTCTCCTTGAACCAAGTGCAGCGTGAATCCGCTTCGGACCTGGCGTTTCTGCGTAAAGTAGTTCGCTCGGGTCTGACGCTAGTTGTTGTTAGCCAATGACCCATTAGGAAAACCCTAATTCCGGTCGATCCTAAGTGGGAATGGCCAAGATACTTCCGCTACGTGGCAGACGCGGGAAGAACTAGATCGCAAAACCCGTAACATTCCATGGGAGTGCCGGGCGGAGCTTTCTAGACATCCTTTCGGATGGACTGCTAAGACGTGTCCTGGATGATACTAGGGGACACGTTTCAGTTGGTATCAGAGCCGACCAACAACGGAATTGTTTTTATGAAATCTCAATAAAAGGAAATAAAGAAATTGTTGTTGTCCAAACATTTCCTCATCTTCACTGCTGTCTTGCAGAATTATGAAGCGTGGAACAAGGTTTTGGTGTTTCGGGTCATGTTTATGACTGCAATGCATTCTCCGCATTATAGACAAAGAATTGGGATGATGAACATCCTGGAGCAAATTTATAATCCATCACCTTTATACATAGAACGAAGATGGACGGGGTCTTCAGGAATCTACTACATAGCTGCCCACTGGTTCGCTTATCTACAGACCAACCTAAAGAGGATCAAGTGGTTGGAAGACTTGAAAGTCGTGAAACTGTTCATTTTTGTGGAAGCTCACGTAAATTCGACTTTACATATTCAAGGTCGGAGGGTTGAAATGAACTCATATGTATATGAGGAAGTAACCCATGTAATCCCAGCCGACAGGATTAAAGTGTTGGGCCTCCATGAGAAGTATGGATTCCAACAAAAAGGGTATCCTGAACTTCCAATGAATTATCGATTCCTAAAGATCCATGACCCAAAACCCTACTATTACACAGTTCCTGTAAACAAATGCAATACAACGTTGTTCTCCCCAAACTGAATGTAATGATTGGATTATCATCACACGAGACGTTGTATAAGGTTACACCCATGTAAATATAAATAAAGGTTTCTTTTATCAATATCTGGCTGTGCATCAGAGTTGTTAAAAAGTTAAGTAGCTTCATGATTTACGAGATAGCTGAACTAAAGATAAGCTAACGTCAATTATCATATAATCACGTTAAGAAAACTTTTATCCAGACACAACCCCAGGTACAGGTTCCAAATTCGCCCCCTACATCAAGTACTGCTGTGACCCAGGAGAAGAAGTTCCTCCTCAAGCAGATAAAGCCACCCGAGTTTGACGGGAGAGGCAGATTCGTCCAGTCTGATGCTGAAATTTGGATTGAATCTATGGAGGATTACTTTGAAGCAGCTGGTACTGCACCTACCAATCAGGCCATGCTCGCCAAGTTAAAACTCACCGGCGAAGCTAGACTATGGTGGAAACAATGGTGCAGGGATCAAGGGACTTCAGAGGGATCCGTTACCTGGGAGAAGTTAAAGAAAGCCATGCAGGGGAGATATTTGCCACCTGCATATCGTACACAGAAAATGAATGAGTTCTACGAGCTAAAACAGCTAGGACTCACCCTTGACGCATACTACTCTAAATTTGTCTCACTCTTAAAGTATGCGCCACAAATGGACATGACGCAGCAGGTGTCCAAATTTTGTGCGGGCTTAAATCCACCCGTAAATACCCGTCTCGAATCTATACGTCCATCAGATCTTCAGGATGCACTCATTCGAGCAGCGCCTATAATTCAGGAGGTACAAGCTAGACCAAGGGGTAACAAAACTTGGTCCTATAGTGACCCGAATAGAGGAGCATTCAGACCTCAAGTGAAGAGAGTTCAAGGTCACAATCAGGGACAAAGGAAGAAAGCAAGGACAAAATAACGTCAACAACTTTGTTCCTACTCAAAGTAATGACCGAAACCTCCGATGTTTCCTCTGCAACGAACCTGGTCGCTTCACAAGAGGCAATGTCCCAAGCTCAGCAGGGGACATCATCAAACACCTTTCCAAGGTGCAGGCCGCGGTCAAGGAGTCGCCACCCGTGGAAGAGGAAGAACTGCCTGCATTGCCAATAGGCAAAGATGCGAAGAAGAAGAAGAGGAAGATCCGACTATGGAAGCAGAATTCGAAAGAGCGACAGTCCATGCCGCTTTACACAAGAAATGGCCGAATCGCCAGTTCTCGGTGATTCAAACACCGTCGGACTATCAAGGTAAAGGTTTCAAAACCTTGATTGATTGTGGCAGTACACATTCCTTTATCTCACCAGCATGTGCAAAAAGATTAGGAATAGCCACAGTAGAAGCACCTACCCTGCTTGTGGAATTGGCAAACGGTCGTGAGGTAACTTGTACCAGGCAAACTGCTAAGGAGAAATTCTTTCTGGGAGGAAAGAAAACCTCAGTCAAATTCAGAGTCATGAATTTAGGTATCCATGAGTGTCTACTTGGAATGGATTGGCTTAAGCCTAATGACGCCCACATCCACTGTGGAAAGGGTTAAGTTTCCTTTCAAAACTCTGAAAGGGAGTTTGTCACAACTCAAGGTGAGGCAGGAGTGCCAAGAATTCAATTAGCCAAAGTATCTCGGATCATAAAAGGAGTCAGAAAAGGATTACCCGTTTACCTGATCAAACTCAATAAGTTAGATCAAAAGCAAGAGTCTCATGAAGGACCTTCTTGGCTAAAGGAATACGCTGACGTATTCCCTGAGGAATTGATGGAACTTCCGCCTCCAAGAGAAGTAGATCATGAAATTAGGCTAGTGCCTAGAGCTGCACCAGTTGCAAAGAGACCTTATAGAATGTCCATACCTGAAGCAATTGAGTTGAAGGAACAACTCAAGCAACTGTTGGATCAGGGTTACATCCGGCCTAGCAACTCACCAAGGGGAGCTCCAGTACTATTCCAGAAAAAGAAAGATGGGACACTTCGACTATGTATTGATTACCGAGGGTTGAATCAATCAACAGTCAAGAACAAGTATCCTATTCCTAGAATAGATGAGCTTCTTGACCGTCTTCAAGGTGCAAAGATCTTCTCCAAGATTGATCTCAGGTCAGGTTACTATCAAATAAGGATCAAGGAAGAAGATATTCCAAAAACGGCCTTCAATACAAGATATGGGCACTTTGAGTTCTTGGTTATGTCATTCGGGCTTACAAATGCACCTGCCACCTTCAATAGATTAATGCAAGATATTTTGAGACCATATCTTGATGATTTCGTGCTTGTCTTCTTCAATGACACTTTAGTCTATTCTGAAAAGGAAGAAGATCATGAACCTCAACTTCGGATTGTCCTTGAGACAATGAGGTCTCATAAGCTGTATGCAAAAATGAAGAAGTGTGCATTCTGCAAGCGTCAGATTGAATATCTGGGATTCATAGTATCATCAGAGGGAATATCAGTAGACCCAGCCAAAGTTAGAGATGTGCTTGAATGGCCAATACTAGTATCCGTCAAAGAAATACGTAGCTTTCTTAGCTTGACAGGATGGTATAGGGTCTTTATCAAAAACTATGCTTTGATTGCAGCACCTCTTACAGACTTACTAAAGAAGTAGACTTCTATTATATGGTCAACTCCCGAACAAAATAGCTTCGACAAATTGAAGCAAAGTTTGGTAACAGCACCTATTCTAAAACTTCCTGACCTCAATAAAGAGTTCGAGGTAGTAACTGATGCCAGCATTCTTGCCTTGGGGTGTGTACTTATGCAGGAAAGTCATCCAGTAGCATACTCTTCAAGGAAATTGAAGAGTCATGAAAAGAATTATGCCACGCATGATCTGGAATTATTAGCTGTCATCCATGCTCTAAAGCTTTGGAGACACTACCTGTTGGGTAACAAGTTTACTCTAGTAACCGATCATAAGAGTCTCAAATGGATTTTTACCCAGAATGAGCTCAACATGAGGCAACGTCGGTGGATTGAAGTATTGGAGGAATATGATTTTGAAATCAAGTACCGACCAGGGAAAGAGAGTGTAGTTGCCGATGCACTCAGTCGCAAGGCATTCCTAAATTCCCTAATCTTGCAGAATCCATCAACGGCTAGATCTCTAGCTACAAGTCACTGAATGTTTGTCTTGCCAACGTATCAAGGCCGAACATGTCATGATGCTAGGGAAACTGCAACCGCTTGACATTCCCCAAATGAAATGGGAATTCATCAGTATGGATTTTGTTGTGGGCTTACCCCAAGTCCAAGGAGGAAACAAATCCATTATGGTTGTGGTTGACATGCTTACCAAGGTCGCACACCTGATTCCAGTAAAGACAAACTATAAAGCCTCCGACATTGCAAGATTGTTTATCAAGGAGATATTCAAGCTACATGGGTTACCTAAAAGAATCATTAGTGATCGAGATTCTCTCTTCACATCACACTTCTAGAGAGCTATCTTTGAAGCTATTGGGACTCAACTCTATTTTAGCACCGCCTACCATCCCCAAACGGATGGACAAACAGAGCGAGTGAATCAAATCATTGAGGATATGCTTAGGGCATACTGCTGTCAAGAGCCAAAAAGGTGGATTCAATACTTGCCATTAATTGAATTTGCCTACAATGCTTCTTACCAGCAGAGCATTCAAATGACCCCTTTCCAGGCATTGTATGGTCATGATTGTCGAAGTCCCCTAAACTTTTCTGATCCAACCCTAAGAGTTGAAGCTTCAAGACAAATGTTGGAGGACATGGATGATCAAATAAGGTCAATAAGACAAGACATACAAGCAGCCAAGGATAGACAAAAAGCATATGCAGATTTGAAACATCAAGAAAGAGTCTTCGAAGAAGGAGACATGGTCTTCATTCGGGTACGCCCTAAAAAGAGTTCTCTATCCCTAGGAGAATGCAAGAAGCTAAGTCCAAGGTATTGTGGGCCATATAAAATCCTCAAATGCCTAGGACCCAATGCTTATAGATTGCAACTCCCTGAGAACCTAAAGGTTCACAATGTATTCCATATCAGCCTATTGAAAAAATATATACCCAATCCTAATCATGTACTTGATGACCAACAAATTGTAATGCCTAGTCAAGGAGTCCTTGAACTAAGGCCAGAAAGGATCTTAGATGTTAGGGAAAGACAGTTAAGATCTAGAACCTTGAAAGAATGCCTTGTCCAGTGGAAAGATTATCCCGAAGAAGATGCCACTTGGGTAGATGAAGGCACTCTCAACCATCAATATCCCCAGTTTATCTCGAGATGAGGACATCTCGATTCCTCCAAGGGGGAGAGAATGTAATATTCCGCATTAAGTAAATAATTGGATTTATCGAATTTTTTTAAATTTTCCCCCCCTTATCCCTCCAGCTGATGGACGAGCTGGAGGGGGAGGGAAATAGAAGGAGTTGTAAGCTCCTTGGTGGAGCCTCTGGAGGGAGGGAGGCCATGTGTGTCGACACGCAGGAGGAGAAGATCTCCCTCCCTCCACTATTTAAACGAGGGGAGGGGGGCCGCTATACAGAGAAGGCTGGGGGGGCCGTGAGAAGAACCGAACGCTGCCATAGCTTTGAGCTGAAGGAAGGAGACGAATCGCCACTGCCACGGCGACTGTCTGCCCTCCATCACGTCACCATCAGACTGCTGCAGTCCAGTCCCGCCGTTTTGGCCGAATTAGTTGTTCCCCCCCCCCCCCCCTCCCACGTGGCCCTTCCAGAAGCCCCTTGGAAGGTTCCAAGGTGGGCTTCTTAAGCCCTTGTTCTTCCCCCCCCCCCCTCCCGGGGTTTTAAATCCCCCCCCTAAGCCCTTGTTCTCCCCGCCCCCCCCCCCCCCCCCAAGCCCTTGTTCTCCCCCCCCTCCCGGGGTTTTAAATCCCCCCCTAAGGCCCTTGTTCTTTCCCCCCCCCTCCCTCCGGGTTTTTAAACCCCCGTAAGGCATTGTTTCCCCCCCCCCCCCTCCCGGTATAATTCCCCTCCTACGCCTTGTTCTGTTCCCCTCCGAATTTTAATCCCCTAAAAGTCCTTATTATCCCCCCCCCCCCCCCCCGGGTTTAAATTTTCCCCCCTAAGCCCCCTTGTTTCCCCTTCCGGTTTTAATTTCCCCCCTAAGCTCTTGCTCTTTTCCCTCCTCATAGCTCTTTAGATTTTTCAGGTCACAACCATAGGCCTACCTTGTCCTTAGGTTACCTTGCAGACTTCCATTCTCTTGCGTTAACCCCTTCACTCACTTTCAAATCTTTTTGTGCAAGTGCTCTCGTAGTTGAGCTTTGTGTTCTTAATCTTATCAAACAAGCCGATGTCCACACACTCCCATGTCCCAAAAAAATCAAATTCATCATCATGGCTTCGTATGGTATCCCGTAAGGAAGAAATAGCCGTGAGATAAAAGATAGGGAGGGAAGTAGAGGGAGTGAAGGAGGAATAGTGGGAAAAAGGTAAAAGATAAGGAAGGAGAAAATGGTGGAATTCCAAGAAGAAAAAGGAAAAGGCGATCTCACATTCGAACTACGATGCCGCCAAAGAAAGTCCAAGGTGTAGCTGCGGGAGGGTCATCTCCCAGTATCCATGTGGATATCTCACCTCAAAGCTAGGCTTTTCTTCTTGGTGTTAATTCGGTTTTAAGTCAATCATGCAAAGAAAAAAAATTGTTAAGGAAAGTTATATTTGTTCGAGTTATTTTTAACGAAGGAGTTAGCTTATGAATGACAATGTATATAAATTAGCTTTCTTCAAATTGCATCAAGCATTATAAAATAATAGGCAAAACTATCCATTTACTATAGTAATATAGTCCTAAAATGAAGAAATTATATCTTGCACCATTAGTCTTATTCCTTTCGCAACGAATCATGGCAAAATGGCTAAATTCATGAAAGGTTTCTTTCGATGCTCAAATCACTAGAGAGTTATCTTTGCTAGTTGCACATCTTAGCAAGGCAACTGTTGTTATTTGGCATGAGTTCATCTTTAAAGAAAACGGAAGTTAAATGTTAGAAATTAACAAGTATAAAAAATTAGATATACGAACTCACTTGGAAAGAAAATGTAATGGGAAATTGCTCGATGACACTCTATTAACACTTTTCCCCTGCTAATTGAGGACTTGGAACTAATAAAGTGTGTATACACCAATTTCTCAGCTAGGCCTTTGTCCCAAGGAGTATCGTCGCTCTTTGTATCATCATGGCATTATCCTATATGCCAAATTAAACTGTATTGATTGGGAAAGTTAATTATCACAAAGATAGTAAAACCGTGACAAGACGAGTAAGATTACCTTCCAAAAGCTAACCAAACCAATCTTTCCAAAAGATAACCGGACCAATCTAAACATAGAAACATTCATACCCTAAACACTGGACTACTTTCCTTACCGCAGGGACAATAAATTCATAAAGATAAGAAACTAGGGTTCGTCCCTAAGGTTCTTAAATGAAGAAACCCTAGGCCTGACATACGTCAGCTCAAGGAATCTAAACAGATTATTCCATCGCCGGACTTGCGCAACATGCGCAACATGTATGAAATCATTTTTTGATCAATTCACAAGGAGAAAAGGGAAAAACCCTCTTCAAGGACGGTAGTTCCTTACGCAAGTTATCTTGCAAAAAGACGTAGTTTTTGGATATCCTTCTAAATAAGGAAAGTTGTAAAATAGAAACTAGCATATCTAAGGTACCTTAGGGTTAACCAAGTTGGGTATACCCTACACCCGAATATAAGGGATCTTGCCAAGTTACAAGACATCTTGAGAACGACTGCTGATACACTCAAAAA
Organism: Lygodium microphyllum; assembly: GCF_053477565.2. NCBI lineage: Eukaryota > Viridiplantae > Streptophyta > Polypodiopsida > Schizaeales > Lygodiaceae > Lygodium > Lygodium microphyllum. Next base: position 81,623,316 of record NC_141155.1, read on the forward strand.
GGAAAGAACACTTCCTTAGCAGTTTGACATACAATTGGGTTGGTTAATGGAAATGTTTGTGCTTGCTAGAGATTTTAGGGCTCTGTTTGAATCATGAATTATAAATTAAATAAGTACCTGTACTTCAAGTTAAAAGCCTGAAGGGAGAGGCAGCTTCAGTTACCCCTGACTGCCTGCCTGACCCTAACCAAGGGGGTTGTTTGATCGCGCCGGGAACGTGGACCGAACCCCCCGCGAGAGGTCTCTCCGTTGAGTTCTACTTGGAGCAGGAGGATGCTTGGGTGCCACGGGGGGCTCTGGCCGTAAATCCCTCACCTTCCGGGTCCTGCATAAGAGGCTAACGTGACTCGGGATTCGATCTCGAGGCCCGCATACTAGTTGGGGCGAAAGCTTGGAATAGTGATCCCTGGAGATTACTTGTTAGCCTTCGGGCAGATTATGGAAAAGCCTACGGGCGGAACTCCTTGTATTTCAAAGATAAAATGATGAAATGTTAAAAGAACTTGCTTGATGTTGTTTTTCTATGTCACGTGATAAGATTACGTGAAGGAACCAGTGCTTAACAAGGTTAATTAAAGAAGCTGATTGTTATATGTCAAATTAATGTGTTAGATAATTACATATCTAAAACAAACCGAGGAAAGTGCGGAGGATGGGCCATGGGTCCATCCTACAATTGAGTGGTCCCGGTTAGCCGGGAACTTTTCTCAAAAATCTCGAAGAACAGCGGAATGATCATCATCATCAAAAAGGAATAACGAGAATGATGACCTCGAGTTACGTCTTACCCGATCTACGCTGTTTTAGGGGAACGGAATGGGACTATGCCTTATGGCAGAGAGGTTGAGCTTTTCATCCCTCTCGTTTCCCATTCTCCTTGAACCAAGTGCAGCGTGAATCCGCTTCAGACCTGGCGTTTCTGCGTAAAGTAGTTCGCTCGGGTCTGACGCTAGTTGTTGTTAGCCAATGACCCATTAGGAAAACCCTAATTCCGGTCGATCCTAAGTGGGAACGGCCAGGATACTTCCGCTACGTGGCAGACGCGGGAAGAACTAGATCACAAAACCAGTAACATTCCATGGGAGTGTCGGGTGGAGCTTTCTAGACATCCTTTCCGATGGACTACTAAGACGTGTCCTGGATGATACTAGGGGACACGTTACAAAACTTGTCCGTCGTAAGCTAACTCTTTTAAACTAACCAAATTATTTAAGACAGAAAATGCATCCGATCTCTTAAAATCATCCATGCACGTAAAATTATAACAATGTAAAAATAAAAATTAGGAAGGAAAACTTGGACTTGGGGTGAGATGTCCACATGGATGCTAGGAGATAATCCCCTGCGGTTGCGCCTTGGGCTTTCTTAGGAGGCATCACGAATGTAGCCTTTCCATCGTGGATGCAGCTTTGCGAACTCCCTTTTTGAAATACCACTGTCCTTTATGAGTCTTCTGTTCTTTCCTTTCATAGAAGCTCTTTGAGGGGATACTTGTGGAGGAGGGGAGAAACCATGGAAAGGGTTCAAAACCGTGAAGGGGATGTTTCAAAATCCTCCGTGAATAAGGCCCATTAAAGCCATGGGAAAGGCTTAATGGCCTTTTAAAGACTCACAAGAAAGGGGAATAAAAGGTGTAGAAACCCTTACGAGGGCTTTTGTATGGGGAAAGAAGGTGTCAAAAGACCCTTAACACCCTCTTTTCTTTTTAAAAGGGGGTAAAACAAAAGGGTCCTTAGGGAGCCCTTAGGAGGGAATTATTGCTAGGGTAGAAAAAAAACTTAAGGGTCCATATATATGAGGGTCCTTCACGGCAAAAGTTGGGGGGAAAAAGGGGCGTAAGGGAGGCCTTAGGGGAAATTTGAGGGGGGGGAAAAAAGGGGCCTAAAGTAAAATCTTTTTGGGAGGCGGGAAAGGGGGCTTATAGAGCCCTAAGGGAAAAATTTGAGGGGAAAATAGGAAAAGGTGTGAAAGGGGGCTTAGGAAGCCCCCTTGGAAGCTTCAAGAAGCTTCAAGGAAAGGGCACGTGGGGGGAAAGATAACTCCCCAGTCGTGTTACGACGGCCAGGAGGTGGCCGTGGCAGATTGGTTCAGAGTGGCCGTTGGCGTGTCCATTGTCTAGCGAAAATAGGGCTGGCTCCTCCCTTTCCACGACCACCCTCTCCCTCACGACGATGTGTGCAGCTGCCTCACGGCACCGCCAGCGTGATAGCATCTTCCATCTCTCTCTCCCTCACGATTCTTGGACAAAGAGCCTCACTCTCTCCCTCCTTGCAATTCAACGGCGTTGGCTGTAGGCTTCCATGGCAGTGCCCCCTCCTCATCGTCCCAGCATCCCAGCTTTAAATAGGGGAGGGGATAAGATCCTCCCTCCCCCACGTGTTGCTGCGCATGGGTCTCCCCCCCTCCAAGCTCCACCAAGGAGCTTAATCACTCCTTCTATTCCCCTCCCCCTCTAGCTCGACAGTCGGCTAGGGGGAATAAGGGGAATAACAACAAATTTTTTTTGTCTTTTATCGAATTCAAAAAAAATATTATCCCTATGAGGGCTTTCGTATGCAAATTGTGTATTTCGGAGTTGTTACATTCGCTCCCCCTTGGAGGAATCGAGATGTCCTCATCTCGAGATAAGCTGGAGATATTGATGGTTGAGAGTGCCTTCATCTATCCAAGTGGCATCCTCTTTGGGATAATCTCTCATTCTCTCAAGGTTCTGGATCTCAGTTGTCTCTCCCTAACATCTAAGATCTTGTCAGGTCTTAGTTCAAGGACTCCTTGACTAGGCATTACAACTTGTTGGTCATCAAGTACATGGTTAGGATTAGGTACATAATTCTTCAATAGGCTGATATGGAATACATTATGAACTTTTAGGTACTTAGGGAGTTTCAATCTATAAGCATTAGGTCCTAGGCATTTGAGGATCTTGTATGGTCCACAATACCTTGGACTTAGCTTCTTGCAATCTCCTAAGGATAGGAAACTTTTCTTAGGGCATATGCAAATGAAGACCATGTCTCCTTCTTTGAAGACTCTATCTTGACGCTTCAAATCTGCGTATACCTTCTGTCCATCCTTGGCAGCTTGGATGTCCTATCTTATTGACTTTATTTGGTCATCCATCTCTTCCAACATCTACCTTGAAGCTTCAACCCTTAAGGTTGGATCTGAGAAGTTTAGGGGGCTTCAACAGTCATGACCGTACAATGCTTGGAAAGGGGTCATCTGAATGCTTTGTTGGTAAGAAGCATTGTAGGCAAATTCAACCAAAGGCAAGTATTGAATCCACCTTTTCGACTCACAACAGCAGTATGCCCTAAGCATATCCTCGATGATTTGATTTAATCGCTCTGTTTGGCCATCCATTTGGGGATGGTAAGCTGTGCTAAAATAGAGTTGAGTCCCAATGGCTTCAAAGATAGCTCTCCAGAAGTGTGATGTGAAGAGAGAATCACGATCACTAATGATTCGTCTGGGTAGCCCATGTATCTTGAATATCTCCTTGATAAACAATCTTGCAATGTCTGAGGCTTTATAGTTTGTCTTCACTGGAATAAGGTGTGCAACCTTAATAAGCATGTCAACCACAACCATGATGGAGTTGTATCCTCCTTGAACTTGGGGTAGGCCAACAACAAAATCCATATTGATGAATTCCCATTTCATTTGGGGAATATCAAGCGGTTTCAGCTTCCCTGGCATCTTGACATGTTTGGCTTTGATACATTGACAAGGCAAACATTCGGTGACATATTTGAGAACGTCACATTTAAGCCTCTTCCAATGGTAGCTCTTCCTAATTGCATTGAGAGTCTTGGCATAGCTAGGATGTCCTGAGAAAGGGGAATCATAAGCTTCCCACAATATCTTCTGCTTAAGTGATTGGCTTGCCGGTATGCATAGCCTCGTTCTACAGTAGACAAGCCCACTATGGACAGAGAATTCATGATACTTAGCTTGCAGCTTTTGATCCTGATCCTTGATAGAGATCTCCCTTAGCATCTTTTGATAGGCTATATCATGGCATGCATCCTCTCTAGCTAACTCAAGTATTGGATTGTTTGGCATAGATGCTTTTGTAGCTAGAGATCTAGCTGTTAATGGATTTTGCAAGAATAGAGAATTAAGGAATGCCTTGTGACTAAGTGCATTGGCAACTACATTCTCTTTTCCAGGTCGGTACTTGATTTCAAAGTCATACTTCTCCAGCACTTCAATCAACTGACGTTGCCTCATATTGAGCTTGTTCTGGGTAAAGATCCACTTGAGACTCTTATGATCAATCACTAGGGTAAACTTGTTACCCAATAGGTAGTGTCTCCAAAGCTTTAGAGCATGGATGACATCTAGCAATTCCAGAGCATGGGTAGCATAATTCTTCTCATGACTCTTCAGTTTCCTTGAAGACTATGCTACAAGATGGCTTTCTTGCATGAGCACACATCCTAAGGCAAGTGCGCTAGCATCAGTTACTACCTCCAACTCCTTATTGAGGTCAGGAAGTTTTAGGATAGGTGCTGATACCAAACTTTGCTTCAATCTGTCGAAGCTAGTTTGTTCGGGAGTTGACCATGCAATGAATGTTTGCTTCTTCAGTAAGTCCGTCAGAGGTGCTGCAATCAGAGCATAGTTTTTTATGAAGACCCTATACCATCCTGTCAATCCAAGAAAGCTCTGTATTTCTTTGATAGTTGTTGGTATTGGCCATTCAAGCACATCGCTGACCTTGGCTGGATCCACTGAGATTCCTTCAGCTGATATGATGAGTCCCAGATATTCAATCTAACGCTTGCAGAATGCACACTTCTTCATCTTAGCATATAGCTTATATGCCCTCATTGTCTCAAGGACAATGTGAAGTTGGGGTTTATGATCTTCTTCCTGTTTGGAATAGACTAGAGTGTTGTCGAAGAAGACGAGCACAAAATCATCAAGATATGGCCTAAAGATATCCTACATTAACCTGTTGAAGGTGGCAGGCGCATTTGTAAGCCCAAATGACATAACTAGGAACTCAAAGTGTCCATATCTTGCATTGAATGCCGTCTTGGGGATATCTTCTTCCTTGATCCTCATCTGATAGTAACGCGACCTGAGATCAATCTTGGAGAAGATCTTTGCCATCAAGAAGCTCATCTATTCTAGGAATAGGGTACTTGTTCTTGACAGTTGATTGATTCAACCCTCTGTAATCAATACATAGTTGAAGTGTTCCATCTTTCTTTTTCTGGAACAGTACTGGAGCTCCCCATGGTGAACTACTAGGACAGATGTAGCCCTAATCTAGTAGTTGGTTGAGTTGTTCCTTCAACTCAATTTCTTCTAGTATGGAGATTCTATAAGGTCTCTTTGCAATTTGCGCAGCTCCTGGTACTAGCTTAATCTCATGATCCACTTCTCTTTGAGGCGGGAGTTCTGTCAACTCTTCAGGAAATATATCCGCATATTCCTTTAGCCAAGAAGGTCCTTCACTAGACTCTTGCTTTTGATCTAACTTATTGAGTTTAATCAAGTAGATAGGTAATCCTTTTCTGACTCCTTTTATGATCCGAGATGCTTTGGTCAATTGAATTTTTGGCTTCCCTACTTCTCCTTGAGTTGTGACCAATTCCCCTTCAAAGTTTCGAAAGGAAATTTGGCCCTTTCCACAATGAATGTGGGCGTCATTAGGCTTAAGCCAATCCATTCTGAGTAGACACTCATGGATACCTAAATTCATGACTCTGAATTTTATCGAAGTCATTTTTCCTCCCATAAAGAATTTCACCTTAGCAGTTTGCCTAGTACAAGTAACCTCACGACCATTTGCCAATTCCACAAGTAAAATAGATGCTTCTACTGTGGCTATTCCTAGTCTTTTTGCACAAGCTTGTGAGATAAAGGAATGTATACTGCCAGAATCAATCAAGGTCTTGAAACTTTTACCTTGATAGTTTGACGGTATTTGAATCACCGAGAACTGGCGATTCAGGCCTTTCTTTGTAGAGCAACATGGACTATCGCCCTTTCAAATTCTACATCCATGGTCGGATCTTCTTCTTCTTCGCACATTTGCCTATTGGCAACGCAGGTGGTTCTTCCTCTGCCTCAAGTAGCGGCTCCTTGATTATAGCCCGTTCCTTGGAAAGGTGCTTGGTGATGTCCTCCTCCAAGTTTGGGACATTGCCTCTTGAAGTGACCAAGCTCGTTGCAATGGAAACAGTGGAGATTTCAGCCATTGCTTTGAGTAGGAACAAAGTTGTTGACATTATTACTTCTTGCTTTCTTTCTTTGTCCCTGATTCTGACCTTGAACTCTCTTCATTTAAGGCCTGACTGCTTCTCTGTTTGGGTCATTATAAGACCAAGTTTTGTTACCCCTTGGTCTAGCTTGCACCTCCTGAATTATAGGCGTAGCTCAAATGAAAGCGTCTTGAAGATCTGATGGACGCATATATTCGAGACTGGTATTTACTGGTGGATTTAAACCAGCACAAAATTTGGACACCCGCTGTGTCATGTCCATCTGTGGCTCATACTTAAGAAGTGAGACAAATTTAGAATAGTATGCGTCAAGGGTGAGTCCCAACTGTTTTAGCTTGTAGAACTCATTCATTTTCTACGTGTAATATGCAGGTGGTAAATATCTTCCCTGCAGCGCTTTCTTCAGCTTCTCCTAGGTAACGGATCCTTCCGCAATCCCTTGATTCCTACACCATTGCTTCCACCAAAGCCTGGCTTCGCCGGCGAGTTTTAGCTTGGCAAGCATAGCATGATTGGCAGGTGTAGTACTGGCTGCTTTGAAGTAATCCTCCATGGATTCAATTTGAATTTCAGCATCTTCTTGGACGGACCTGTCTCTCTCGTCAAATTCAGGCAGCTTAATCTGCTTGAGAAGAAACTTCTTCTCCTGGATTATAGCAGTACTTGATGTAGGAGGCGGAACTAGGAACCTGTACCTGGGGTTTTGCTTGGATAAAGGTTTCTTAATGTTATTACACGATAATCATTATTGATTTATATTACATCTTCAATTCCACTATCACCCAAGCAATCTAACCACTTAACTTTTTATCAATTCTCATGCACAATCAGACATTGATGAAAAGAAGTTTTATTTGTATTTATATGGGCATAGCCCTTTTGGAATACAACATTTCTTGTGATGATAAGCCAACTGTTACATTTAGTTTGGGGAGAATACTGTTGTATTACATTTATCTATAGAAACTGTATAATAGTATGGTTTCGGGTCATGGATCTTCAAGAATCGGTAAGTCATTGGAAGTTCAGGGTATCCTTTCCTTTCTAACCCATTCTTCTCATGGCACCCCAACACTTTAATCCTGTCAGCGAGGATTACACGGGTTACTTCCTCATATACATATGAGTTCATCTCAACCCTTCGACCTCGAATATGTAAAGTTGAGTCTACGTGAGCTTCCACAAAAATGAACAACTTCACGACTTTCAGGTCTTCCAACCACTTGATCCTCTTTAGGTTGGTCTGTAGGTAAGCAAATCGGTGGGCAGCTATATAGTAGATTCCTGAGGCACCCGTCCATCTTCATTCCATGTACAAAGGTGATGGATTATAGATTCGCTTGTTCATCATCTCAACCATTTGTCCATAATTAGGGGAATGCATTGTAGTCATAAACATGACTCGGAACACTAAGAACTTGTTCCCCGCTTCGTAATTCTGCAAGACAACATTGAAAGTAAGGAAATGTTTGGACAGCAACATTTGCTTTACTTTATCTTATTAAGATTTCATAAAAACAATTCCTTGTTGGTTCGCTCTGATACCAAGTGTAACGTGTCCACTTGTTATCTTCAGGACACGTCTTAGCAGTCCATCGGAAAGGATGTCTAGAAAGCTTCGCCCGACACTCCCATGGAATGTTATGGGGTTTGCGACCTAGGAATTTCCACGTCTTCCAAGTAGCAGAAGTATCCCGGCCGTTCCCACTTAGGATCAACCTGAATTAGGGTTTTCCCTATTGGTCATTTCCTAACGGCAACTAACGTCAAACCCAAGCGAACTACTTTACGCAGAAACGCCAGGTTTGAAGCGGATTCACGCTGCACTTGGTTCAAGGAGAATGGGAAACAAGAGGGATGCGAAGCTCAACCTCTCTGCCATAAGGCATAGTCCCATTCCATTCCCCTAAAACAACATAAATCGGGATCAATTATAACTCTAGGTCAACGCTTTTGTTGTTCGTGTTCTTTGACAATCTTCTAGCTGTCCATCGTGATTTGAGAAAAGTTCCCCACCAACCGGGACCACCCATCCGTAGGATGGGCCTATGGCCACATCCACCACACTTTCCCTAGGTTGTTTTAGTTATTTAATTACCTAACACATTTAGTTGGATATGTATCAATCAGCTTCCTTAATTAACCTGTTAGGCACTGGTTCCTTCACGTAATCATATCACTTGACATAGGAAAACAATGTCAAAAAAGTTCCTTGTTAACATGTTATTATATTTATCTTTGAAATACATAAAGTCCAGCCCGTAGGCTTATCCACAATGCACCTAACGGCTATCCAGCAATCCACAAGGATCACTAATCTAAGATTCCACCCGTAGACTAGTATGCGAGCCTCGAGATCCAATCCTGACTCACGTGAGCCTCTTGTGCAGGGCCTGAAAGGCAAGGGATTTATGGCCAGAGCCCCCCTGGCACCCAAGTGTCCTCCTGTTCCAAGTAGCACTCAACGGAGAGACCTCTCGTGGCGGGCTCGGTCCACCGTCCTGGCGCAGTTAACAACCCCCTTGGTTAGGGTCAGGCAGGGTAGTCGGGGGTAACTGAAGCTACCTCTCCCTTCAGGCCTACAACCTGAAGTATTAGATATCCATTTATCTTTTAATTCATTGATCAAACAAAGCCAAACAGTGCTCTTAAATCTGTCACAAGCACAAACATTTCCATTGGTCGTTTGTTGTTGGCCAACTACTAAGAAATGAATCCTTCTTTTTAAATCCATCCAGCACTCGATCCGAGATGACTTGCAACTTGGAAAGATCCCCTATATCCTGGGTTAGGGCTGTACCCTATTTACTCAACTTGGTCAATACCTTAAGTTCATATGTTATTCCAATTTATTGGTTTGTCCTTTGCTCCAAGCAATTATCTTTACCCCAAAAAGATGCTATATTAGGACAATTATTCATCCTCTTGCAAGATAACTTGCGTAAGAATCTACCAACCTCATTCCGAGAATTGGCCATTCCCTTTTGATCCAATCACAAGATCATACGACTCTGCACTTGTTGCACAAGTGTCGCATCAAACTATGGGACTATTCTATCAATCAAATGGAGTCACGAAACAATCTGTTTCTGATTACATTAGGCTGGCATTGTCAGTCCTAGGGTTCCAAGTTCCATCTTTTTAGCGTAAGATTCTTAGGGATAAACCCTACATCACTTCTCAAGTATATTCCGATGTCCCTACATTCGGTGAATGGGGGCAAGTATTTAGGGTATAGGAGTTTTGGTTTTAGCAATACGTGCGACTAGGTCACGTATTAAATCCTAGTGAGTTCTTTGGAATTGAATTAAATCTTTGTAAAACAAGTACTCCGCGGTTTAGGTGTTTAGGTTTATGCCAATTTAATCTATCTATTTTTGGCGATAATTACGCTATCATTTCCATAACCACATGACTCATTGTCTATGTGTAAGTTGATTTTCAAACCCTAACTTTTCGATTTAAGATCAAGCATAGGTTAGGTTATAGCCTAATTTCGATTAATCATCCTATAACTTGCGAACAAGGTTCATGCTAAAACATGCAAACTTTTACTAATAAATAGGCGGTTGAAAAACGATGTTTATACCAATTTACTAGAGTTATGCAACCTAAGAATCATTTCATGCCTTGCAATTTTCTATGGATTGTTAGCAATTTCCCTAATGACTCATTGCGAAGAAGATATGTCCTAATAATGCGACATCAATTTATACTTCCATGCACTATCTTAATTCCGTTTTGTAAATATGGACATTAAATCTAAGTTCAATTCATTGAAATGCACAAAAACTACTTGCTAGAAATGCATATCAATTTTCTGCTTACTTTATTTTTGTTCGTTTTATTGAAAATACTAATGATCGAACTTGTCCGTCGTAAGCTAACTCTTTTAAACTAACCAAATTATTTAAGATGGAAAATGCATCCTATCTCCAAAAATCATCGACGCACGTAAAATTATAACAACGTAAAAATAAAAATTAGGAAGGAAATCCTGGACTTGGGGTGAGATGTCCACATGGATGCTAGGAGATGATTCTCCTACGGTTGCGCCTTGGGATTTCTTAGGAGCATCGCGAATGCAGCCTTTCCGTCTCATGGATGCAGCTTTGCAAACTCCCTTTTTGAAATGCCACCGTCCTTTATGAGTATTCTGTTCTTTCCTTTCGTAGAAGCTCTTTGAAGGGATACTTGTGGAGGAGGGGAGAAACCACAAAAAGGGTTCAAAATCGGGAAGGGGGTGTTTCAAAATCCTCCGCGAATAAGGCCCATTAAAGCCATGGGAAAGGCTTAATGGCCTTTTAAAGACTCACAAGAAAGGGGAATAAAAGGTGTAGAAACCCTTATGAGGGCTTTTGTATTGGGAAAGAAGGTGTCAAAAGACCCTTAACACCCTCTTTTCTTTTTAAAAGGGGGTAAAACAAAAGGGTATAAAAGGGTCCTTAGGGAGCCCTTAGGAGGGAATTATTGCTAGGGTAGAAAAAAAAACTTAAGGTTCCATATATATGAGGGTCCTTCATGGCAAAAGTCAGGGGGGAAAAGGGGCCTAAGGGAGGCCTTAGGGAAAATTTGAGGGGGGGGGGGGGGGGGGGGGAAGCGGCCTAAAGTAAAACCTTTTTGGGAGGGGGGAAAGGGGGCTTATAGATCCCTAAGGGGAAATTTTGAGGGGGAAATAGGCAAAGGTGTGAAAGGGGGCTTAGGAAGCCCCCTTGGAAGCTTCAAGAAGCTTCAAGGGAAGGGCACGTGGGGGGAAAGATAACTCCCCAGTCGTGTTACGATGGCCAGGAGGTGGCCATGGCAGATTGGTTCAGAGTGGCCACTGGCGTGTCCGTTGTCTAGCGGCAACAGGGCTGGCTCCTCCCTTTCCAAGACCACCCTCTCCCTCACGATGGTGTGTGAAGCTGCCTCACGGCACCACCACCGTGACGGCGTTTTCCATCTCTCTCTCCCTCACAATTCTTGGACAAAGAGCCTCACTCTCTCCCTCCTTGCAATTCAACAGCATTGGCTATAGGCTTCCATGGTAGTGCCCCCTCCTCATCGTCCCACCATCCCAGCTTTAAATAGGGGAAGGGATAAGATCCTCCCTCCCCAATGCGTTGCTGTGCATGGGTCTCCCCCCTCCAAGCTCCACCAAGGAGCTTAATCATTCCTTCTATTCCCCTCCCCCTCCAGCTCGATAGTCGGCTGGGGGGAATAAGGGGAATAAGAACAAATTTTTTTTGTCTTTTATCGAATTCAAAAAAAATATTATCCCTATGAGGGCTTTCGTATGTGAATTGTGTATTTCGGAGTTGTTACACTGACCGTATCCAAGGGGGTTGTTAGCCACGTCGGGTATGTGGAGCGAACCCGCCACGAGAGGTCTCTCCGTGGGTGCTACTTGGAGCTGGAGGATGCTTGGGTGCCAAGGGGGACTCTGGCCGTAAATCCCTTGCCTCCGGGTCCTACACAAGATGCTGACGTGACTCGAGATTGGATCTCGAGGCCCGCATACTAGTCTCCGGGCGGAAACTTGGAATAGCGAGCCCTAAGGATTGCTGGAATAGCCTTCAGGCGGATTATGGATTAGCCTTCGGGCAGATTTTGGATTAGCTTTCGGGTTGGATTATATGATGTATTCCAAAGACTGATAAATAAAGACCAAATGTTAAAAAGGAACTTGTTTGACATTGTTTTTCTATGTCACTTCCTAAGTTACGTGAAGGAACTAGTGATTAATTGGTTAATTAAGGAAGTTATTTTTTCTTGTCAAACTAAATGTGGTAGGTAATTAGATAACTAAAGCAACCTTAGGAAAGTGTGTGGATGTGACCATGGGTCCGTCCTACGGAAGAGTGGTCCCAGTTGGCCAGGAACTTGTCTTAAAGGAATTCACAGCAAGGTAAACGATGACCTAGATTCTATAGAGTTAGAGTCCCAATTTGTGCTATTTTAGGGGAATGGAATGGGACTATGCCTTATGGTAGAGAGGTCGAGCTTCGCATCCCTCTCATTTCCCATTCACCTTGAACCAAGTGCAGTATAAATCCGCTTCGACCCTGATGTTTTTGCATAAGGTAGTTCGCCTGGGGGTTCGACACTAGCTACCGTTCTAGGCATTTGACCACTAGGAAACCCTAATTCAGGTTAGTCCTAAGTGGGAATGGTCGGAATGATTCTGCTTCGTGGTGGTAGACTCGGGAAGACCTAGATCGCAAACCCCGTGACATTCCATGGGGGTGCCGGGCAGCGCTTTCTGGACTCTCTTCCTGATGGGTTGCTAAGACATGTCCTGCAAGTGGATAGGGGGACACGTTACAATTTCAATGGACTTCATTATGGGCCTCCCTACCACAAGGCATGGATTGAATAGCATTATTGTTATGGTGGATAGACTTACCAAATCAACCCATTTTATTCCAACCAAGACACAATTTTCAGCAAAGGAAGTAGCCGATCAATTCTTGGAAGGAGTGTTCAAGTTACATGGTATGCCCTTGAGGATAGTGTTGAATAGAGACACTAGATTCATGGGAAATTTTTGGAAGGTTTTTTTACTTCCATGGGCACTACTCTTACCCCTAGTATGGCTTACCACCCTCAAATCAATTATCAAACCGAAAGGGTTAACTAATGGGTGGAAGTATACTTAAGACACTGTTGTCATGACATGAAATCATCTTGGGAAAATTGGCTGCATCTTACCGAATTTTGCTACAACAACACATATCATATAAGCATTGGGATGGCTCCTTTTGAGGCACTCTATGGATACAAGATTCAATTTCCTTCAGCGAAGTTTCATGAAGATGTGAATCCACAAGCAAAGGATGAGTTAGAAAGAATGGAGATGCTTATGAAGCAATGTAAAGAAAACATACGAAAGGCATAAGATGTCATGAATTCCATGCTGATGATAGACGGAGGCACATGGAGTTTGATGTTGGAGATTGAGTCTTCTTGAAGGTGCCCAAGACTCATTAGCATCCCTTAAGGGTGGAAATAACAAGTTGGCTCACAGATTTTATGGCCCATATTTGGTGTTGGAAAACATTGGAGAGCTTGCATATAAGGTCCAATTACCTTCAACTACTCGCATACATGATGTTTCCATGTATCACAATTGAAGAAGTATATTGGGCAGGATGTACAAGTTATTGAAGAGCTTCCACCACTTGATGAAGATGGATAGATTGTCTATGAACCTGAGAAGAGTATTGGGAAGAGTGAAAAGGTTCTTAGGAATTGAAATCTCATTGAATTCTTGATCAATTGAAGGGACTACCTATGGAAGAGTCCACTTGGAAATCCTCTTTTTATTTGGACACTTTTCCATGGCTTTTGCAAAATGAATGATGATAGCCTGTGCAGGGACAACTTGTTGTTTTAAAATACTATTATTGTTTAAATTGCCTTAATGATATCAAAAAGTGATCTTGATGGTACGGGATGATGCGTCAAGATGTGTATTTCATTTTTACACTTCAAACACTGAACTTGGACACTCATGTCAAAAGTTATGGAAATTCTATTGATGTAGCCCTGTTTGGATAGCAAGCAGTCAATTCACTATTTCAGGTTCATTATGATGTTTCTTCACACAAAGTGCGTCCACATACTTATGGATCTTCATCATAGAAATGGCTTCATTATTGACTTGTCTACTACCTCATTACCTTCAGTTTTGAGGACAAAACATCTCTAGGAGGGGATGATTTGTAATTAAGCAAATTATCAACATGAGTATGAAGCCTATTCCAAGTATAAACTTTGTAAATACTTGAGCCAAGAGAAAGAGGACTTAGGGTTTAGTATAAGAAGGCAATAATTGCTAATGTAGAATCATTCTTTGGCATTATCACAATTTTATCCTTCTTGTCCTTCATCTTCTCGTACTTGGTAAACAGCTCATGGCTACATTGTGCTTTGGTAATGGAAGATGTTCCATGGCATAGCCATGTTTGTAATTCAATTTGTTACATTTCTTGCTATGTGAAGCTTAGATTAATTTGATTTCCTGTTCATTTCCATTGCTAGATTAGTCCTTCTTTACATGACAAGATGTAGACAACTACTCGAATCTCCGCTAGATATGCCTAACCAAACCCTAGGACTTCCTACCTTGGTTGCCAGTCCCCACAAATGAAAATAAAGCAACCCCCACATACACATATAACAATATCTGCTTAAGGGAACAACTCAGAAGGTGGTGATACCACCTGGAATGGTTCCACAAGAAGCTCCTACACAACAAAGGCTCCCTCCATGCACTTTTTCAAACCTATATGATGCAATCACTAAAACAAAAAACCATGAAATGTACCTACACCAAACAGACACATGGCCCTCTTAGCCTAAAGGCATATAACATTTCCCAACCAACAAACTGGCCCTCTTGGCCTTAAGAGATAAAACACTAGAACCGAACAAGGATGGCCCTCTTGGCCTAAAGAAATAATACAGCTCACTACCACTTAGCATTGTACTATTGAAGCAAATCCTTGGTCCTAGCATAACTCTATTAAAGCACAAAATCGACTAGGGATAAAAGCTCCTAAGGCCCTACACTAAGTGCATCGGGTTATTATCTACCCCTTGCATAAATAACAAGGGGTGTCTAATGGATATTTATCATGTTACTCTTCAGTCAGTCTACCTTTATGTCTGTGACATTCAATAAGTCGGTGTAGTTAGTGACTTAACCACAGTTAGTCTTGGTTAGTCATACCTATGTGTGTAAGTCTCTTTCAGTTTGTATAAAGGAAGAAGAACAAGAATGAGTTGAGGCTCATCTTTTGTTCCACTCTATCTCTCTCCCTCTCTTCCAACATGGTATCAAATCTTGAACACCTGAAGTGTGAAGGCTTGACAGTGGCCATTTGACATCAAGACATTGGATCTGAGGAAAATGTCATCAAAGGAGATTGTGCCTACAGCCTGTTTTTTGCAGAAGCTATATCTTGCTACAAAAATGGTTTTTGGAGAAATGACCCACTACTCTTGACTGTTTCGACATGGTCTACAACTTTACAAAAGAAATTTTTTTCAAATTCCTCACAAATTTTGAGATATTCAATACAGACTTGTGTAGACTGGTTGTTTACGGCAGTAAACAGCACATGATTCCAAGGCACTAATGACTTTCATCCTAACAATGTATATGCCCTTATTATCATGTATTTGTGCATGATATTGGGGTGTTAAATGCTCAGTTTTGGAGCTTATTTGTAGGCTAGAAATAGTGAACCGGTTGATGTCTTGAATTTGAAAACAATATACCTACAGGGTTGAAGTATCTGTGATATTTATTTGCTACTGACAAATGCTTGGATCATACCACTTGAGTGGTAAATTCTTTTTGGGATATTTTGAGTGTTGAAAGTCCAAAGTTTGGACTAATTTGTTGCTGGTTATACCAGGATATTGACTGGTTATTGTCTGCAAGAAGAATACCTATCATCTTCACTTAACATACATGCAATATATTTTGACTAGTTGGACATGTATCAACTCCTGCATAGAGTGGCAATTGAATGAGATATTTTGGGGCTGTTTTGAGGTCTGAATACACTTGTTTTAAGAGAGAAAATACTGCTGGTTATAGCAATGGGATGGTTGTGTTTGGTACTGTTACTTGCATACAATACAAACATTGATACTTGTATGGACATAGTTTGTTGCTTGGATGTTTTGCCACTACCATAGAATGTTTTGAATTGATTTGAACTTGGTTTATGCTCAGTTGACTGTGTTTTTCCATTGTTGGAATATAGTTTACAGCAAGCATGTTGTCAAGAAAACTGTCTTGAACAACATGAAAGTGTCATGAATAGCAAAAAAGTTGGACCTATATTGTAGGAAAAGGAGTCAGATACTTACATGTTGTATACATCACTAAATACCTAAGGTACAACTATGGGAAATGCTCAAGGCATTAACAATATCACTCAAATTGTGGGAGAAAAGTTGGACAACAAATTATTTTTTAATGGAAGTTCCGTATTGTTGGGGGTAAAGGCGCCTCTGCCTAGCCGCCCGTGTATTACTACACTTTACTGCACTGACAATATCTGCCACTGCACACTGCAGGTGGTGGATGCTTGTCACAGTCACTTATTCTTTATTCTTTTAGTGACAATTTGAATAAAGGAAGGCTTTGCCACACATTGTGGTTGTTGGAGTTCCCACTTTGAGTTTTACTCTCACTCTTACTCTTGCTCTCCATCCCCCATAGCTCTCACCGCCAAGCTTCTTCCTCATGGGTTCCACTTTTCTTTCAACTAGTATCAGAGCAAAGGCATTGGAGCTTGCTCGGCATTCTCTTCAGCTTGGATTTGAAGAACTTCAACCCAAGCTTCAATGCTAGCCATGGCACCTTCATTTGCAGGTATGTTTTGATCTCCCCTCTCCTCCTCGAGGTTCCGAACTTCCATTGGCACCTTCCAAGGCTGCGTCGGAGCCCCCTCGACATTGCCAAGTGCTCCGAAGCACTGTTGAAACCCCCTGAGCTCCTAGGAATAGCCAACGCAAAATGCGGCACATTTTTAGGGGCTGGGATTATCTGCTCGTGGCAATTTTTGCTTCTTTCCTAGCTTCTCGGCACTCTTGGAAACCTTCCTGATCATTGTTGAACTCCCCGGCATTAGTTCTTGGCTCTTGATGATCAATTTGAGTGCTTCCCCCTTCAGCCATTGCTGAATACATAGCCTTAGGACTATCAAAACAGAGCAGCACTTGACATTTACTGTTTGATGCTTCTTGGCATTGCTAGTTTGATGCATATTGATGCCCGAATATTATGGGATGCTATGTCTATGCTTTGGGACGGATTTGGAGCATATTTGGACACCAATTGAGCTTCATTTAGCAGTTAATATGCTATTGTAATGCAGTGGGCTGAAGCTCATTTACTTGGTGTATGCATTGGTTCTTGGATCTAGGGTGCTTACTAGAGGATTGAATGATCATATTGATGTATTTGGAGATTTTTAGATGCTTCTTTTTGGTTTCGAAATGCTTTTGAGCTTGAAATAGGCTCTGCCTTGGTCATCATTCATTGACATTTTGCTTCAATTGGCATGCTTTAGACCAGTTTATGCCTATTGTCACTGCTTGACATTTCGGCTTTTTGCATTTATGCTTTGGTCAAGCATGGATGCCACTTGGTTTGCCCATTCTTGATAGTTACTTGGAGCTTCATCTTCAAATGTATTTGAGCATTTTGGACCTACTAGGCATTACATCTGGTTGCTTGTTACATACTCTTTGAATGCTTTCAGGTTTATGCTTTACGGGTCTGAGATAGCTTGGGATTTATGCTCTGGATGTACCGTACTAGGATTTGGCATGTCTGATGCTATCTACTCCATGTATTAGAGCGTTTCTTGCTCTATTTGCATCTGAGTTTACTTCTAGTGGGAGCCTCTTGGTATATTCAGATGTACACAGAGTCTTACACTTGAGCTTGAACTTGTGGAACAGTTACATGCATATTCTCTCTTAAGAGCTTTATGTCTGCAGATAGTCTGTAATGGGCTGATTTGATATGCCTATTAGGGCGGGCACCTATCTCTGTCACAAGTTTGTTAGTTTTGTATGCATATTGGATGGTTATGCATTGAGCTTCTTGCTCTATCACTTGTGCTTGTGCTTGGTCTCTTCTCTTACCCCGAGACCCATTACATGCATGACCTCTCAACCTATGAGATATTTCTTGCCTAACAGGTTATTGGTTTCACACTTAGTGGTACCTTCTTGCCCCTTGACACTCACTCTTGGATGTATCTTGCTACTTGGCAGTTGCAGTGATTGCTTCACTTTGGGACAATTTTACATACTACTGTCATTTATTACAGCAAGCTGAAATCTGCAGAGATTTCGAGCACTTCTATGAGGGTAATGCTTACTATTTGATATTATATTGGTCATATTTGGTGGACAGGTGCTTCTCTTGGTGATATCCACTCTTTTAGCTAATTTTAGCAATGGTTTTAGTGCATTTTGTGCTAAATACAACAGCCTACAATTTTGCTTTTTTGCTTTGATTTGGGACAGTATGGCTGGTCATGTGAAAGGCACAGCTCTCTTTAACATTGCCAAGTTGGATGGTACCAATTATGGGTATTGGAAGTCCTAAATATGGCAAGTTTTGGTGCAAAAGTTGCATATTAAACCCTTGTGTTTCAAGGGTGCTAAACCCGAGGATATGGATGATGATGTTTGGATGGAAGTTGATGAGCTATGCAAGTCTACCATTATCTTGTCACTCTTAGAAGAGGTCCATCATAATGTTTTTGAAGATGAGAATTAGAGTGCATGGGATTTATGGGAGAAGATTTAGGAGCTCTATGCACAGTAGAGTCATGTGTCGCAGATGTATTGACTGAAGCAATTAATGGACCTTCGCATGAAGGAGGGGACCTCCCTATCATCTCATTTCAATCAGTTTCATGCTATCATGAGGAGTCTATTGTCACAGGGTATTGAGTTCAAAGACAACCTGCACCTGTTGTTTTTTCTTGGAACCTTGTCTGAATCATGGGATATCTTCCATACTGCCATATGAATGAACAAGCTTGATGGGATGAAAATCAAAGATATTGAGAGTGCTTTATTGACTGTGGAAATCAACAGGAGAAACAATGATGCTTCCCGCTCTTCACATGCATTGACCATTAAAGGTGGTAGACATGGTAGATATGATAATGATCATAAGGGCAGGGACTCTCAAAAGTCGTTGTTTAAGTCACGTGGTCGCAGTAAGTCCTGTGGACAGAAGTTTGATCTTACCTATCATTATTGTGGGAAAGTAGGACATGTTAGGCCACAATGCCATAAGATGCGCGATGATAAGTGCAAGGAAAAGGGAAAAGAGAAAGTGCAGGAAAAGTCTTCTAAGCGCAGTATTGTACGTGCAAAGTCCAGTGTGAAGATAGAAGAGTTAATGTCATGCACGCCACTCATTTAGATGACGATTACATACTTGCAGCCTCTTCATGTGATGCCTTACAAACTTCTAAGATACATTCTATGTATGCGCAGTGCTAGCTCTTGGATTGGGGTGCATCATTTCATGTGACACCTTGTAGAGATTGGTTTCATACCTATCGTACCATCTGTGGTTCTGTGCGTCTTGGTGTTGATAGGTCTCTTGACATTGTGGGCATTGGAGTTGTCAAGCTGCAATTTTCTTCTGGCAGTTCTTTTGTTTTGCATGATGTACGCCATGTAGCTAAATTGACTCGCAGTCTTATGTCAGCTGGACAGATTGATGATGCAGGGTATTTTGTGTCTTTTGGAGACTCTACATGGAAGATTACTCATGGCAAGCTTGTGCTTGCAAGAGGTGCCAAGTCTGGTAGCCTCTATCCCTTACTTGTATCTGGAGCTACATTGGATCATGGTTTCTCTATGGATTCTATCCCCCATGTATCCCTCTGGCATGCTCATTTGGGACATATGTCCCTTAAAGGAATGAAAATGCTCCATGCTTTGTAGTATCTTTTGCCTTTTGACTCTGCATTTTGATTCTTGTGATTATTGTTTGTATGGTAGATAGACTAGAAATACGCATAAAAATTCTGGTAAGACATGCATGGGTGAGCCCTTGGCTCTTGTGCACTCAGATGTATGTGGGCCCATGCCCTGTCAGTCACTCAGTGGGGCAAAGTACTTTCATAGATGAATACTCATGTAAGGTTTGGGAAAATCCGATGTCTTAGACACATTTCAGCATTGGCTTGCATTGGCAGAGAACCAGTCTGGGAAAAGGCTAAAATGCCTAAGGTCAAATAATGGAGGTGAGTATGTATCACGTGCTTTTGAGCAATTTTGTGATGAGCGGGGCATTAAGCATCAGTTGACCGCCCCTTACACCCCTCCCCAGAATGGTATGGTTGAACGCATGAATAGGACCATTCGAGAAAGGGTCCATAGCATGCTTATCCAGGCTAGCTTACAGCAGCACTTTTGGACTGAGGCAGTTACTACTGCAATGCATCTCATTATTAGGTTGCCTAGCAGTGGCATTGACTTTTAGGTTGCAGAGGAGGTATGGGCAGGCAAGCCCCCCTCTTATGATCATTTGTGTGTCTTTGGATGTGAGGCATTCTAGCATGTGCCCAAGGACAAACGCAATAAGCTGGATCCTAAAAGTGTCAAATATATTTTTATTGATGTAACATTCGTGATTTTTAAAACACGCATTCTTCATATGAATCTCCTCTTAGGAGGCCAAAAGGATAAAAAATGGGGAATAATGGCAAATATATATTTTTTGAATAGCACGCTTTTGGCTTTTGAGTTTACTTTAGTGCCAAATAGAAATAAAGCTAATGGGCGGGCGCCCAAGAAGTCAGGCATACCCAATACAATGTCCAAATACAAATATCTAAATCGTGCGCCCATGCGTATACAAAAATAATAAATAAATATCCAACACCTTGATAAATAGGCACGACAAAATATAAGCGCCATGCCTAAGGTATGCGCCCATCAAAATATAGATGATAACTCGAATACACGCTATCCTCCAATGCTTTCCACCGCCACTGCTGCTATCTCTACACATCAACTAAAGCATTCACAATCGTTAGTAAAATAATACAATTAAACCGACAAAAGTGAATACCTAGCAGTCTTCAGCTACATAAATAAATCAATTGGTTAGAAATCAATCCTAACCTTAATTTATCACGAGTGCGCACTCTAAACTCATAAACGTTTATTAATTTAATATGTATTTTGCAGAATCACCCGCTATGGAATCACGCATGTACACACTAAATTAACAAAATGCCCGAAAAGGATAGGCGTCTCCATCGAATTCTCGCACAAAGAATCCACTTTGTGTATGAGCCCTGGTAATAAAAGTTTACGGAATCCATCGTAAAACCTCATGGAATCCACCGTGGCACGGAATCCACTGTGAAATATGCCTCCTGGCATCATATCCCCGGGATGGGATAGCAATTGTCCTCAATTGCTATTAGCTCAATGTGGAGCCAACAGAGTGGGAAAAGCATTTAAGTCTCTAGCATGCATCCATTGGGCCTCTTCAACAGGATGGTTTTTAAACTTGACCAAATATCTAGAATATCTACGGCCAGTTCTAATGGTCATAAAGTCAGTATCTATAATAGCTTCAGGCTTAAGGATTTTAGTCTCATCATCTAACAAAGGTGGGTTTTCATAGATAGGATGTACAGGTAATTGGCCTCTAAAGGGTCGTAATAAACTAATATGAAAGGTGTTGTGAATTTTCCAATGTGGTGGTAGTTCAAGTTTAAATGTATTGTCATTGATTTTGTGTATGATCTTGAATGGTCCATAGAATCTAGGTGCTAATTTCACAATTGGGTGTTTATCTACACTTTGTAATCTAAGTTTATCTATTCTTAACCAAACATAATCATTAAATTTGAAATTCATAGCTTGTCTTTTATTATTTTCTTGCTTTGTATATGATTGCCGGGCTTTGACAATCGTATCTTTAACTTCATCAAAAATAGTAACGTGCATGTTAGCAATATCATCAGTTGTCTGAATTTTATTTGATAGTGATACAACAGGTGTAGGCAATCTATAACCATAAATCACTTCAAATGGTGCTTTCTTTGTAGCTATATGCAGTGTATTGTTATGTGCAAACTGAAGTAAATGTAGATGTGTATCCCATGTGTGTGGTTTAGAAATAGTGTAAGCACGTAAAAGATCTAAAATAGTACTGTTAGTAGCTTCTGTTTGACCATTAGTTTCAAGATGAAATGCAGATGAAAAATCAATCTTTGTGCCTAAGTTAGCAAACAAAGTAATCTAAAAATTATTACAAAATCTAGAGTCATGATCATAAATAATAACTTTTGGCAAACCATGATTAGTAAACACAATTTTCAAAAACAACTGAGCTGCTTGAGACAGTTAAAGTTTTCTTGCATGGAATGAAATATGCTTGTTTGCTAAACCTGTCTACAATAATCCAAATCATATCATGGTTAGCTTTAGTGTTAGGTAAACTAGTAATAAAATCCATAGAAATCTGTTCCCATGGTCGTGATGGAATAGATAAGGGCATTAGTAAACCATACTGTTTACCATGATGTCTCTTAACTCTTTGACAAACTAAACATTTAGAAACAAAGCTAGATACATCAGTGTCCATATGTGGCCAATAAAAATCTTCAGTCATTGTACGTAAAGGAGATATAATATCTCTATGACCTTGATATGGAGGACAATGAATCTCATTCAAAACAAAAGATCTAAATGGAATTGTAACACATAATCTCTTTTCATAAAACATGAATCCATCATTCTAAGACAGTGAATCAATAGGAATCCAATTATTTACAACTAATTTATTCCAATCAGATTGAAAAGTAATATCCTGATAATAAGTATCTTTCATAGGGATAAGGGAATCAAATGATAACACATAAATATTATGAATGGTCGGTCTTCTACTTAAAGCATCGACTACTACATTCTCTTTTCCTGGTTGATATTATATAAGGGGATGAAAACTTTGAATGAAAGCTGCTCATTTAATATGTTTGTCTGATATTTGGGGTTGAATAAGAAGATGTCTAATACTTTATTGGTCAGTTTTAATCATAAATTCAGAATCCATTAAGTAATGTTTCCATTGACGTAAGGCTTGTACTACAGCTAGCAATTCTTTATCATATATAGAATATTTAAGTTCAAATGGTTTCAGTTTACAGCTAGAATAAGCTATGGGATGATTATCTTGCATAAGTATGTGTAATATTTCCGTGTAACCGTACCGTAAATATTAACCTTCCGCACGCCGTGTAAACCCCGTACAAAGGGTATCTCTTGCATTGAAATTATTGACCGCGTAATGTGTGACCCGCGCGCGTGAAATGGGGTCCTCCGCTTTGGTAAATCAAGACCGGGAGATTAAAAACCGCAAGACCCGCAAAAACACCCTCTTGGGAGGGACAATTTAATTAAATTAAGGCAAATTTTTTTACTATTATCCCTTCCCCCAGCCGATGCATGGCTGGAGGAGAGGGAGTGTGGAGGGGGGATGGCCAAGTGAAGATTGCATGAGGAAGCTCTCCACGTGGGTGGAGACCCTCTTCCCCACCCCCCATTCCTATATAAACACCCCCCATCAAGGGGGTGTGCTAGAGAGGGAGAGAGAAGGGAGACTGTGAGGGAGGAGCTGAAGGAGAGGTCGGCCGTGGAGGAGAGGGAGAGGACGCCGTGCTGATCGCGGAGCAGAAGGAGGATGCCCAGTCCGCCGCCAGCAGCTGGTCCGCCAGCCACGCCACGAGCCCCAGTCGCTGCCACCCTGTCCGCCGGCCAGCTCAGGCCGCCGCCATGCTGAGCACGATCCCCTTTCCACCCACGTGCTTCCATGGGAAGCTTCTTAGAAGCTTCTTCTAAGAGGGGCCTCCTTAAGGGCCCTTCCCACCACCTGTCCCGAAATCCCCTTCCCACCACAATTCCGGGAAAAGCCCTTTCATATCCCATTCCCGGATTTTGGAAGAGGGGATGGTGAAGCCATAAAGACCTCACAAGAACCTTCGACAAGACTTCTGGCAAAGACTTTAAAGCCGCAAGCCGTCCTAATTCCGTGCCGATTCGAGTTTCTTGAAAGACTCCTAAAGCCTTTGTCGCAAGCACCATCCCGAAAAGGAAATCTCCTGTCTACAAGGATAAAGGCAGAGGTCGGAAGGCCGCATTCCGAGGGCCGTCACTCTGTAGACCACTAAGACGAATCGGAAGTTGAATTTACGACTACGATGGCCCCAAAAAGATCGCAAGGTGCGACCGCGGAAGGCTCATCTCCGAACGTGCAAGTGGACATCTCTCCGACTCCACAAGTCCAGGTTCTTTCAAGTTATTTCCGCATAAGGAAAAGATTAGGCGCGCTTAGCCCATAAAAAGGAATTGCATTTTTACGCTTAATATGCATACGGAAATTGGAAAGAAATACATCTCTTGAACATTAGGTAAGATTAAAATTGTCATGAATTTGAACGAGTAGAAGACTAATTGCATGTAGATTTGGTACCTTATCAAGGTAATGAGTCTAAACTTAGGCAAAGAAATGGAATTTATAAGTGCATTATCTTTTGTCTTAGATTTGGTAGAAATAAGCATATACTGCACATTAGGCAACATACTTCTCGTAATGATTTCATAGGAAAAGGTTAGCCCATAAGGTATTATCCGAAAAGGAATAATAGAGTACGAAGATGATCTTATGAACTTGCTAATAGCATGTAAGATGGAATAAGTTAACACTAGTTTTGTATGAGTTTCATTGACTACTTCGTAGCTAGGAGAATGTTGTGAAATGCGTAGTCGTCATGTGAAAAATGTCATTCATTAAGAGCCGCAATTAGGAGTCAAAGCATAAGATGCCAAAGTGTAGACAACAAGGTTGTAGGTATGACTATTGATGTAAGACCTAGTAGTCCTAGGAAAAGTTAGTATCCAGATTATCGTGCACCAAAGAAAGATAAAGTTATCGTAGACCATGTGATGCGTAAAAGCAATAAATCGCATGTTTACGCGTGTTGGTGGAGTTATAACTATTGTTCTCCGTTAGATTTAGTTAGTTACCTTTAGAAGGATCATCCTCGTCGCAAGATAGGTATAATTGAAGTGACTAAGTAACCTAAAAGGGACTCATATGGGTATGGCTCCTTCGGTATGATAGGTATTCCAAGTGCTAACTAGGATTTAGTGCAATAATAATTCGACCTAGCTTTAGACAAAAACCGTGAATCTAAAGATCCTACACACGTTCACAAAATTTCGAAGCAATTGGATGTTCATGTATGAAATGATCTAAGGTTTTATCCTAAGGATCATGATGAAACTCCGACGGAGTTGCATATTTCTAGAACCATGGGTCAACCTAATTAGGAATGATTTGGAGGATACCCTAAAACCCTGTTACTCGGTTGGGGTAAATTCCATGAACGGAAACACTAAGCAATGGAATGATTCCGTGGAATTAGATGCAATACATGTGCAAAAAGCTGCAACATTGTATAGACTTGAGACTTGTCCACAAGAGAGTTGTCATCTCTCGAAGTGAGGTTGGCAAGTTAATTTACAAGAGGATGAGTAATCATCCTGTTACTCTCTTTTCTTGGGGAATAATTGCCAAGGAAAAAGAAAGTTAGGTATTTGCGAATGACCCGACAATAATCTAAAGCGACATGGTCGCTGGATCCTGCCACAACAGAATCTTAAGCATTGGTAGGGTATGACCCTAACCCAAGAATGATAGGAATCTTGCCAAGTTGCAATTGATTCCGAATCGAATGCGGGTTGCATTCGGAGGAAAGGAAGTCACTCCTTAACAGTTTGCCAGCCAAACGACCATTGAAATTGATTGTGCTTGTAACAATTTAGAAAGGACTGTTTGCATTGTTTGCTCAATGAACTAAAGGATGAAAATATATCTAAAGCTTCAGGTTGGTGCCTGAGAGGCAGCTTCAGTTACCCCCGACTGCCTGCCTGACCCTAACCAAGGGGGTTGTGAACCGCGCCGGGAACGTGGACCAAACCCGCCGTGAGAGGTCTCTCCGTTGAGTTCTGCTTGGAGCAGGAGGACGCTTGGGTGCCAGGGGGGGCTCTGGCTGTAAATCCCTCGCCTTCCGGGTCCTGCACAAGAGACTAACGTGACTCGGGATTGGATCTCGAGGCCCGCATACTAGCCTACGGGCGGAAACTTGGATTAGTGATCCCTAGTGGATTACTGGATAGCCTTCGGGCGGATTATGAATACGCCTACGGGCGGGAACTCCTTGTATTTCAAAGATAAAAGGATATAATGATAATAAAGGAGTTGTTTGACATTGTTTTCTTTATGTCCTGTGATAAGATTACGTGAAGGAACCAGTGCTTAACAGGGTTAATCAAGGAAGCTGTTTGTTATATGTCAAACTAATGTGGTAGGTAATTACATAACTAAAACAAACCGAGGAAAGTGCGGAGGATGGACCATGGGTCCGTCCTATGGATGGGTGGTCCCGGTTAGCCGGGAACTTTTCTCAAAGCATTCGACGAACAGAAGGACGATCGACATCGCCGAAACAAGTAATGAGAACGATGACTCGGAATTACTGATTACCCGATTCAAGCTGTTTTAGGGGAACGGAATGGGACTATGCCTTTTGGCAGAGAGGTCGAGCCTTGCATCACTCTCGTTTCCCATTCTCCTTGAACCAAGTGCAGCGTGAATCTGCTTCGGACCTGGTGTTTCTGCGTAAAGTAGTTCGCTCGGGTCTGACGCTAGTTGTTGCTAGCTAATGACCAAACAGGGAAACCCAAATTCAGGTCGATCCTAAGTGGGAACAGCCAGGATACTTCCGCTACGTGGCAGACTCGGGAAGACCTAGATTGCAAAACCCGTAACATTCCATGGAAGTGCCGGGCGGAGTTTTCTAGACATCCTTTCCGATGGACTGCTAAGACGTGTCCTGAATGGTTCTAGTGGACACGTTACAGTATGGCTCATATTCCAATCCGCTAACATCAGTAACTACTAAAAAAAATGGTCTATTGAAATTAGGTAGTTATAATACAGGAGCATGTGTTCATGCATGTTTCAATAAATCAAAATATTTTTGTTGATTATCAGTCCTGTTATACACAATACCCTTCTTTAAAAGTTTAGTCAAAGGCAATGCAAGTAATGAAAAATTTCGCACAAACTTTCTGTGAAAACTAGCAAGACCTAGAAAAGAATGTAACTCATGCACA
This sequence comes from Lygodium microphyllum, assembly GCF_053477565.2. Lineage (NCBI taxonomy): Eukaryota > Viridiplantae > Streptophyta > Polypodiopsida > Schizaeales > Lygodiaceae > Lygodium > Lygodium microphyllum. Next base: position 81,650,291 of record NC_141155.1, read on the forward strand.
TTTTTGGGTATGGGCCAATTCAATATTGCTTCTATCTTTTTAGGGTCAACCTTAATACCTTCTTATGAAACAATATGACCTAAATATTCAATTTTTTTTTGAAAGAATTCACTCTTTTTTGGATTAGCATACAATTGATTATCTTTTAGCAACTTGAAAACTAAAGACAGATGTTCATAATGCTCATTCTCATTTTTACTGAATACCAATATATCATCAAAGAATACTATAACACAATACTGATATTTCAAGAATATGCGATTCATCATTCGACTAAATGTAGCAGGTGCATTAGTTAGACCGAAAGGCATCACTAGAAATTCATAATGTCCAAATTGTGTTCTAAATGCAGTTTTGAATATATCAGATTTATCCAATCTCACTTGATGATAATCAAATTTAAGATCTATCTTACTGAATATGGCAGAACCTTATAGTTTATCCATAAGATCATCTACCATAGGAATTGGATATCTATTCTTAACTGTAATTTTATTTAGGGCATGATAATCAATGCACATGCGATAAGTATTATTATTCTTCTTTACTAATAAAACAGGTGTGCCAAATGGAGAACTACTAGGTCTAATTAATCCTTTGTTTAACAATTCTTCTACTTGATTTTGAATTTCTTTCTGTTCAATTTGGTTATGCCTATATGGTGATTTACATGGTGGTTGTGTACCAGGAATTAAATCTATTTTGTGATCTTCAAGACGTGAAAGTGGTAGTCCAGGTGGTAAATCATCAGCAAAACAATCTTTAAATTGAGCAAGAAATTGTTTATGCCTAGGATGCATATGTTTTTCTTTAGTTTGAAGTTCATTCACCCAAATTAAATAAGATTTGCTACTTTTACGTAATGCACGTTTATCTTGAATATGAGTAAGCAGTGGAAAATTATTAGAAGCGTGCATACCATGCAATGTAATTTGTTTTCCTTGGAAATAATTTTTGATTGAATGCGTGGAATAATCTAGGTCAGGATTATACTGATGATGCCAAGGCATACCTAGGGTAATATCACTAGACTGCAAAGGTACAACTAGGTAATTTCTATGTTCAGTATATTCACCAATTTTAATTTCTAAGTTATGCACTTCTTGTGTTTCATTATATCTCGTGCCTAGGAATGTTGCTTTAATGTGATAATGTGTAGAAACAGTTTGTATATTCAATTCTTTCACTAACTTTGCAGAAATAAAATCATGTGTGCTACCATCATCATGCAAAATAATCTTTTCTTTTCCATACACTAAACATTTCATTGTCAACAAAGAATGTGGAGTTGGCATACTTGGCAAAGTATCGAAAGAAGTAGCAATGTTGTCATCATCTTCCGTAAAGTTAGGCATTTCCTCATGTTCTTCTTCTTCCATTGCGCCAAGATAATTGATATGGACAGGTAGCTTCTTCAATTGACAATTGGCTGCTAGATGTCTAGGTTGATGGCATTTGTAACAAACTATAGGTTTGGCTTTGGATACATTGTTGGCAATGGCAGGAAGTTTAAGAATATTGGGATTTGGCTGTGAGGATGGCTTAGGGTTGGGATTGGTATTTGATGGCAAAGCATGTGGTCATGTCCAAGACTTACGGAATGATGATGGAAGAAAACGACTTTGATTGAATCTTCTAAAATTTGAATTGAATTGCTTGGAACCATAGTTACCATTTGCTTGAAATTGTTGTGGACGCTTGTCTCTTTTGCAAATCTTGTCTTCAATGTCATGAGCCAAAGAAATTGCATCTTCAAGAGTTGTAGGCTTGAACATATTAACTTCAGCATAGTAATGTCCAAGTAAGCCAGATATAAATTTGCGTTTGTGAGTCGATTCAGGTACATCTTCGAGCATGTGGAGTTCTAGTAGGGCATTCCAAAAACGTTCAGTGTATTGGGAAATAGGTTTGCAATCTCTTTGCTGTAGAAGATCCCATTGCTTTATTGCTTTTTCATGGAATTGAGGAGGAAGGAAGTTCTGCAAAAACTTCTTTTGGAAACTCTCCCAGGTGGTGGGACAATCGATGCTCTTGCGAACCACAATCCACCATAGAGATACTCGATCGACTAAATGATTAGTGACACGTTTAATTTTGTCTTTTTCAGCATATGTCTCTTCATGAAAGTAATCATCAAACTGACTGATAAATGCAAGTACCATCTTTCCATCTTGAGATCCATTGAAAGTACATATTTGAAGTTTCTTTTACTTATCTTTGTTTCTTTGCGGATGGATTGAGCTTCGAGTGTCGCATCGATGGTACGTCGGATAAGATCTTCGGGTTGCGGTCCATCTTTCTTGGTGGTAGATCATTGCAAATTGGCCAATTGAACTTGCAAAGCGTGTCAGGCTCTTCGTTCTTCATCAAGCTGCATCATAATTAAATCCAACTTTTGTTCCATCGTTGGTTCAGGAAGATCACCTTCAGCCATTAAATCGTCCATATTTTGTTCCGTCATCCTGTAAAAATCCAAAAGACCTCACTCTCTCGAAATCTGATTAGCGGGATGAGCGTAGCTCAAAGTCGGGTATACAAGGCTTATAGATTCTTGTTTGGCTTTTACGGTCTTTGTCTTTTGCAGTTGCAGTGTTCATAGTCTTCATAGAAACTGCGTATGACCTTCTACGTGTGTTGAAACTGGTTCAACAAGTATGCGTGTGTGAACAGAGTCTTCCAGGGAGCAATTTCGTAATTCTGTGCTTCTGCGCAGGAACAGTCTTTATGGGAGTAATTGAGATAAGTTTGTTTTGACTTCTGTGGACTTGCAGGACTTGCAGAGAAAGTAAGCTTGAACTTGGAGGACTTGGATAACTTAGTGAATTAAGAAGCTTAAGTAACTAAGCTTGAAATTGATCTATCGACGATTTTTGAGGGGGGGCCATTTTTCACGCCGCCATTTTAGTCGTGAAGGTGCCGTGATACGAGATGGAAAAATTTAGGCCCCTTAAGCTTTTAAATAAGCTTATCAAGCTTACTTAAGCTTTGACTTAAGCTTAAACTTTTTTTGAGATATGGAAGCTTATCTGTTTGTTTGTGGAAAAAATGACTTGGAGAGGGAGATGTAGAAGTGGTCCTCCGCCTCCTCAGGCCGGTCCTTCGCCATCAGAGGCTGCAGATAGAGATTCTTGACCGCTAGGAATCCACCCATATCGACCATTCGCAATGAAACTAACTGTAGAGCTCAATCGTTCCAGGAGCTCTGCCTTCGTGCAAGATGGGTAGCGATTGGAAGCTCTCGATCTCGGCTTCGCTCTGATACCACTGGTGCACAGATCTGATGCCGTAAGCGCATGTAGTGAGCGTCAGAAGGTCCCCAAGAACAAAGAACTCTACTTTTTTCACACAAATCAATGTAGAAGACTTGCACGATATGAACAAGAGACCAATTGGGTGCAATTTCCCCCCATGGCTTGTGTGAGGGCTCCACAAAGCATGTATTTTATATATTAATCATCTTCAAGCTCAAATAATAGCCCAAATTACAAAATAGCACACTTTTGGCTTTTGAGTTTACTTTAGTGCCAAATAGAAATAAAGCTAATGGGCAGGCGCCCAAGAAGTCAGGCATACCCAATACAATGTCCAAATACAAATATCTAAATCGTGCGCCCATGCGCATACAAAAATAATAAATAAATATCCAACACCTTGATAAATAGGCGCGACAAAATATAAGCGCCATGCCTAAGGTATGCGCCCATCAAAATATAGATGATAACTTGAATACACGCTATCCTCCAATGCTTTCCACTGCCACTGCTGCTATCTCTACACATCAACTGAAGCATTCACAATTGTTAGTAAAATAATACAATTAAACTGACAAAAGTGAATACCTAACAGTCTTCAGCTATATAAATAAATCAATTGGTTAGAAATCAATCCTAACCTTACTAAATCACGATTCCACACTCTAAACTCATAAACATTTATTAATTTAATATGTATTTTGCGGAATCACCCGCTATGGAATCACCCAGGTACACACTAAATTAACAAAACGCCCGAAAAAGATAGGCGTCCCCATCGACTTCTCGCACAAAGAATCCACTTTGTGTATGAGCCCCGGTAGTAAAAGTTTACGAAATCCACCATAAACTTTGTGTATGAGCCCCAATAATAAAAGTTCACGGAATCCACCGTAAAACCCCACGGAATCCACCATGGCATGGAATCCACCATGAAATATGCCTCCTGGCATCAAGTTTAGAGAGCAGTGTTTTGCTTTGTTTTTCCAAGGAATTAAAGGATGAAAAGATATCTAATGCTTCAAGTTGAAGGCCTGAAGGGAGAGGCAGCTTCAGTTACCCCCGACAGCCTGCCTAACCCTAACCAAGGGGGTTGTTAACCGCGCTGGGAAGGTGGACCGATCGAACCCACCGCGAGAGGTCTCTCCGTTGAGTGCTACTTGGAGCAAGAGGACGCTTGGGTGCCAAAGGGGGCTCTGGCTGTAAATCCCTCACCTTCCGGGCCTTGCACAAGAGGCCAACATGACTCGGGATTGGATCTCGAGGCCCACATACTAGTCTACAGGCGGAATCTTGGATTAGTAATCCCTGTGGATTGCTAGATAGCCTTCGGGCGGATTGTGGATAAGCCTACGGGCTGGATTTTATAAATGTATTCCAAAGATAAATATGATAACCTGTTGAAAAGAAACTTGTTTGACATTGTTTTTCTATGTCAAGTGCTATGATTACGTGAAGGAACTAGTGCCTAACCGTCTAATTAAGAAAGCTATTTGATGCATGTCCAACTAAATGTGGTAGGCAATTCGATAACTAAAACAACCTGAGGAAAGTGGGGTGCATGTGGCCATGGGCTCGTCCTACGGATGGGTGGTCCTGATTGGCCGAAAACTTTTCTCAATCATGATGGACAGCAAGAAGATCGTTTCAAAGGATACGAATAGAAAAAGGCGCTGACCTAGAGTCTAAGTTATAATGATTCTGACTTACGTTGTTTTAGGGGAATGGAATGGGACTATGCCTTATGGCGGAGAGGTTGAGCTTTGCATTCCTCTCATTTCCCATTCTCCTTGAACCAAGTGCATCGTGAATGCGTTTTGGACCTAGCGTTTTTGCATTAAGTAGTTCGCTCGGGTTCGACGCTAGTTGCTGTTAGGAAATGACCAATAGGGAAAACCCTGATTCAGGTTGGTCTTAAGTAGGAACGGCTAGAATACTTCCACTACGTGGCAGACGCGGAAAATCATAGATTGCAAACCCCGTAACATTCCATGGGAGTGCCGGGCGGAGCTTTCTAGACATCCTTTCCGATGGACTGCTAAGACGTGTCCTAAAGACAACAGGTGGACACATTACAGTTGGTATCAGAGCAAACCAAAGAAGGATTTGTTTTTATGAAATCTTAATAAGATGAAGTAAAGAAAATGTTGTTGTTCCGAACATTTTCTTACTTTCAATGCTATCTTGCAGAATTATGAAGCATGGGACAGGTTATTAGTGTTCCGAGTCATGTTTATGACTGTGATGCATTCCCCGGATTATCAACAAAGGGTTGGGATGATGAACATCCTAGAGCGTATTTATAATCCATCGCCTTTGTACATGGAACGAAGATGGAGGGGTGCCTTAGGAATCTACTATATAGCCGCCCATCGGTTTGCATACCTCCAAACCAACCTCAAGAGGATCAAGTGGTTGGAAGACCTGAAGATCGTGAAGCTGTTCATTTTTGTGGAGACTCACATGTATTCAAGGTTGGAGGATCGAGATGAACTCATATGTATATGAGGAAGTGACCTATGTAATCCCCGCCGATAGGATCAAAGTGTTGGGGCGCTATGAGAAGAATGGGTTCCAAAGGAAAGGATACCCTGATCTTCCAATGACTTACCGATTCCTCAAGATCCATTACCCGAAACCATACTATTATCCAGTTCTCGTAGATAAATGTAATAAAACATTATTCTCCCTAAACTAAATGTAAACAGTTTCCCTATCATCCCAAGAAATGTTGTATTCCAAAAGGGCTATATAAATACAATAAGACTTATTTTTATCAATGTTTGTTTGTTCATGAGAATTGATAAGAAGTTAAGTGGTTAGATTGCTTGGTTTATAGCTGAAATGGAGATGAAATATAAATCGTAATGATTAACGAGTAATAACGTTAAGAAACCTTTATCCAGGCACAACCTCAGGTACAGATTCCCAGTTTGCCTCCTACATCAAGTACTGCTCTAATCCAGGAGAAGAAGTTCCGTCTCAAGCAAATTAAGCCGCCCGAATTTGACGAGAGAGGCAGGTCCGTCCAAGCATATGCTGAAATTTGGATTGAATCCATGGAGGATTACTTTGAAGCAGCTGGTACTGCACCCACCAACCAGGCTATGCTCACCAAGTTGAAGCTCATCGGCGAAGCCAGGCTTTGGTGGAAACAATGGTGCAGAGATCAAGGGATCATGGAAGGATCTGTTACCTGGGAGAAGGTGAAGAAAGCCATGTAGGGAAGATACTTGCCACCTGTGTATCGCACGCAGAAAATGAATGAGTTCTACGAGCTAAAACAGCTGGGACTCACTCTTGATGCATACTACTCTAAATTCGTCTCACTTCTTAAGTATGTGCCACAGATGGACATGACATAGCATGTGTCAAAATTTTGTGCTAGTTTAAATCCACCAGTGCAAACCCGTCTCGAATCTATGCGCCCATCAAATCTTCAAGACGCACTCATTCAAGCTACCCCTATAATCCAGGAGGTGCACGCTAGGCCAAGAGGTAATAAAACTTGGTCTTTTAATGACCCGAACAGAGGAGCATTTAGGCCTCAAATGAAGAGAGTTCAAGGTCAGAATCAGGGACAAAAAGAAAGCAAGGACTAATAATGTCAACAATTTTGTCCCTACTCAAAGCAATGGCCGAAACCTCCGTTGTTTCCACTGCAACGAGCCCAGTCATTTCAAGAGACAATGTCCCAAGCTTGGAGGAGGACATTGCCAAGCACCTTTCCAAGGAACTGGCCATGGCTAGGGAGCCGCTACCTGAGGTAGAGGAAGAACTGCCTGCATTGCCAATAGGAAAATGTGCAAAGAAGAAGAAGATCCGACCATGGAAGCAGAGTTTGAAAGGGCGATAGTCCATGCTACTCTTCATAAGAAAGGGCCGAATCTCCAGTTCTCGATGATTTAGACACCGTCAAACTATCAAGGTAAAGGTTTCAAGACCTTGATTGATTGTGGCAATACACATTCCTTTATCTCACCAGCTTGTGAAAAAAGATTAGGAATAACCACAGTAGATGCACCTATCTTGCTTGTGGAATTGGCAAATGGTCGTGAGGTTACTTATACCAGGCAAACTGCTAAGGTGGAATTCTTTCTGGGTGGGAAGACAACTTCGGTCAAATTCAGAGTTTTGAGCCTAGGTATCCATGAGTGTCTACTCGGAATGGATTGGCTTAAACCTAATGACACCCACATCCATTGTGAAAAGGGCCAAATTTCCTTTTGGAACTCTGAAGGGGATTTGGTTACAACTCAAGGAGAAGCAGGGAAGCCAAAAATTCAATTGGCCAAAGCATCTCGGATTATAAAGGGAGTCAAAAAATGACTACATGTCTACTTGATTAAGCTCAACAAGTTAGATTAGAAGTAGGAGTCTAGTGAAGGACCTTCTTGGCTAAAGGAATACGCGGATGTATTTCCTGAAGAGTTAACAAAACTCCTGCCTCAAAGAGAAGTGGATCATGAGATCAAGCTAGTGCTAGGGGCTATGCCAATTGCAAAGAGACCTTATAGAATGTCCATCCCGGAAGTAATTAAGCTGAAGGAACAACTTAAGCAACTACTAGATCAGGGCTACATTCGTCCTAGCAGTTCACCATGGGGAGCTCCAGTACCATTCCAGAAAAAGAAAGATGGAACGCTTCGACTGTGTATTGATTACTAAGGGTTGAATCAATCAACCGTTAAGAACAAATGCCCTATTCCTAGAATAGATGAGCTTCTTGATCATCTTCAGGGTGCGAAGATCTTCTCTAAGATTGATCTCGAGTCTGGTTACTATCAGATAAGGATCAAGGAAGAAGATATCCCAAAGACAGCCTTCAACACAAGATATGGGCACATTGAGTTCCTAGTTATGTCATTCGGGCTTACGAATGTGCCGACCACCTTTAACAAGTTAATGCAGGATATTTTTAGGCCATATCTTGATGACTTCGTGCTCGTCTTCTTTGATGACACTTTAGTCTATTCCAAACAGGAGGAAGATCATGAACCCCAACTTCGGATTGTCCTTGAGACAATGAGGGCACATAAGTTGTATGCTAAGATGAAGAAATGTGCATTCTTCAAGCGTCAGATTGAATATCTGGGATTCATCATATCAGCAGAAGGAATCTCAGTGGATTCGGCCAAAGTGAGAGATGTGCTAGAATGGCCAATACCAACAACTGTCAAAGAAATACACAATTTTCTTGGATTGATAGGATGGTATAGGGTCTTCATAAAAAATTATGCTTTGATTGCAGCACCTCTGACGGACTTACTGAAGAAGCAAACATCCATTGCATGGTCAACTCCTGAACAAATCAGCTTTGATAAATTGAAGCAAAGTTTGGTATCAGCACCTATCCTAAAACTTCCAGACCTCAGTAAGGAGTTCGAGGTAGTAAGTGATACTAGTGCACTTGCCTTAGGATGTGTGCTCATGCAGGAGGGTCATCCTGTAGCATACTCTTCAAGGAAATTAAAGAGCCATGAGAAGAATTATACTACCCATGATCTAGAATTGTTAGTTGTCATCCATGCTCTAAAGCTTTGGAGACACTACCTGTTGGGTAACAAGTTTACTCTAGTGACTGATCATAAGAGTCTCAAGTGGATCTTTTCCCAGAAGGAACTCAACATGAGGCAACGTTGGTGGATTGAAGTGCTGGAGGAGTATGACTTTGAAATCAAGTACCGACCTAGAAAGGAGAATGTAGTTGCTGATGCACTCAGTTGTAAGGCATTCCTTAATTCACTAATCTTGCAAAATCCATCAACAGCTAGATCTCTAGCTACAAAGGTATCCATGCTGAACAACCCAATACTTGAGCTAGCTGGAGAGGAAGCATGCTATGATCCAGCCTATCAAAAGATGCTAAGGGATATCTCTATCAAAGACCAGAACCAAAAGCTACAAGCTAAGTATCATAAATTCTCTGTCAATAGTGGACTTGTCTACTATAGAACGAGGCTATGTATATTGGAAAGCTAGTCACTTAAGCAGAAGGTATTGTGGGAAGCTCATGATTCCCCTTTCTCAGGACATCCTGGCTATGACAAAATTCTCAATGTAGTTAGAAAGAACTACCATTGGGAGAGGCTTAAAGGTGATGTTCTCAAATATGTCATTGAGTGCTTGTCTTGTCAATGTATCAAAGCCGAACATGTCAAGATGCCAGGGAAGTTGCAACCACTTGACATTCCCCAAATGAAATGGGAATTCATCAGTATGGACTTTGTTATTGGCCTACCCCAAGTTCAAGGAGGATACAACTCCATCATGGTTGTCATTGGCATGCTTACTAAGGTTGCACACCTTATTCCACTAAAGACAAACTATAAAGCCTCAGACATTGCAAGGTTGTTTATCAAGGAGATATTCAAGCTACATGGGCTACCCGAAAGAATCATTAGTGATCGTGATTCTCTCTTCACATCACACTTCTAGAGAGCTATCTTTGAAGCTATTGGGACTCAACTCTGTTTTAGCACAGCTTACCATTCCCAAACTGATGGTCGAACAGAGCGAGTCAATCAAATCATCGAGGATATGCTTAGAGGACACTGCTGTCGTAAACCAAAAAGGTGAATTCAATACTTGCCTTTGGTTGAATTTTCCTACAATGCTTCTTACCAACAAAGCATTCAGATGACCCCTTTCCAAGCATTGTACAGTCATGACTGTCGAAGCCCCCTAAACTTCTCAGATCCAACCTTAAGGGTTGAAGCTTCAAGGAAGATGTTAGAAGAGATGGATGACCAAATAAAGTCGATAAGACATGACATCCAAGCTGCCAAGGATAGACAGAAGGCATACGTGGATTTGAAGTTTGAGGAAGGAGACATGGTCTTCATTCGCGCACGCCCAAAGAAGAGTTCCCTATCCTTAGGAGATTGCTAAAGGCTAAGTCCAAGATATTGTGGACCATACAAGATCCTCAAGTGCCTAGGACCTAATGCTTATAGACTGCAACTCCCTGAGAACCTAAAGGTTCATAATGTATTCCATATCAGCCTATTGAAGAAGTATGTACCAAATCCTGACCATGTACTTGATGACCAACAAGTTATAATGCCTAGTCAAGGAGTCCTTGAACTAAGGCCTGACAGGATCTTAGATGTTAGGGAGAGACAACTGAGATCCAGAATCTTGAGAGAATGCCTCGTCCAATGGAAAGATTATCCCGAGGAGGATGCCACTTGGATAGATGAAAGAACTCTCAACCATCAATATCCCCAGTTTATCTTGAGATGAGGACATCTCGATTCCTCCAAGGGGGAGAGAATGTAAAATTCCCGATTTCTAAAACATTCATTCTTCATATGAACCTCCTCTTAGGAGGCCAAAAGGATTAAAAATGGGGAATAATGGCAAAAAAAAAATTTGAATTATCCCTCTCTCCCCCAGCCGACTGTCGTGCTAGAGGAGAGGGGGAATAGCAAGGGTGAATAAGCTCCTTGCTGGAGCTTGTAGGGGGGTGAATGCCATGCAAAATGGCACGTGGAGGGAGGGAGATACCTCTCCCTCTCCCTATAAGAACCATGGCCAAGGGAGCTGGAGTACAAGGGAATGGCTGCCGTAGAGGAGGGAGTGAGAGGCTGACGTCATTGTAGGCAAACGTCGAGAGGAGGAGAGCATAACGCCACGCCGCTCTACTGGAGGAGGGATTTACCAAAGATCCGTTACTGCAGTCCGCCTCCTAGTCGCCATCAATTTCCTTAAAGTAATCTCCTTTTTTCCCCCACGTGGCTTCTGAGATCATAGAAGCTTCCAAGAAGCTTCTTGGAAGCTTCTAAGGGGAGGAGCTAAGCCCCCCTTCCTGTGGCTTCATTAAGCCTTTCTCTTGTCCACTCCCCGGGATTTAAAACCCTCCCTGTGGGTTTTGAATCCCACAAAATGCTTTAGGGTCCTTTAAGCCCCTTTTATATTTTTTATATTGCAAGTCTCTCAAAGGTTCATCTTAACCTTGGGGTCCCTCAGAACCCCCTTTCTATTGGCCTTCACAAACACCCTTTTCCCCCCCTTTTTCATTTCACCGAAGGCCCTTTAAAAACTCATCTAACCCCAGAGTTAAGCCCTTCTTCCCCCCTTGGGTTCCACATAAAGCTTCCACTAGCCCGAGTTCTAAAACTCTTCCCGTGGCACTTCCCTATTGCCCTCTCAAGCGGATTCTTGATATTCCAGGATCTTTTAAATTTCCCTTTTAATTGCCTTCCCAAAGCAATCTTTTACAACCCTTCTTCCTTGAAGTTTAAGGAGGAATCCTATAAAGCCTTCTAAAGCCAGTTCCAAAAGACGGAGAAATTAATCAAGGAGGCCGAATCACAAAGGAAGTTTCACGTGCGAAGGAGACGGCCAAGATCATAAATTTGTGTCCAAGACAAAAAGGCCAAATTCCCGATGGCTCCTAAGAAGGCTCAAGGTGCAACCACCGGAGGATCATCTCCTAACATCCATGTGAACATTTCACCGCAAGTCTAGGTTTTTCTTCCTAAATTTGATTAACGTCATAATATTTTTGATTGTGCATGGATCATTTATGAAATTAGGATGCACTTTTTTTATTGAAATACTTTGGATAAATTAAAAGGAAATAGCTTACGCTCAAAGAATTGGTCATTTGTATTTTTCCAATGGAATGAATGAGACGTCTATGCATTCTTAGAAATTTGTTATATGCATTACAAGTAACAAATTTAGATCAATTAAAGATCATCTTTATAAAGTTCAAATTATTATTGTGCACTTCGATTAGGCATGGGAGTATAAATCACACGTCGCATTATTAGACATCTCTTCTTTGCAATGATTCGTTATAGAAAGTTGCTAATAATCCATAGGAATTTGCAAGGCATGAAATGGTTCTTGAGCTGCATAACTCTAGTCAATTGATATAAATATCATTTCAACTACATAATTGTTAAAAAATACAGCATGGTTCAAACATAAAACCCTAAATCTTAGTAGCATGAAACTTGATCATTTCATGTTATAGAAGGATCACTAGGAATTATGCCATAACTTAACTTACGATTTGATCTTAGTCAGAAAAGTTACGGATTGTAAAACTACTCATACATAGGCAATGAATCATGTGGTTACGGAAATGGTAGCATAATTATCTTCAAGAATAGACAAGTAAAATTGGTTTAACCTAAGCACCTAAACCACGAGGGACTCATTTAGGAATGGTTAAATCAATGCAACCTATCTCAAGTGCTAACTAGGATTTAACATGTTGAGGACATGACCTAATCGCTTTTATTGCCAAAGCTGAGACTCCATTCGATGGGTAAATAGTCCCATAAATTTGATGCGACACTTGTGCAACAAGTTGCAGAGTTGCATGATATTGTGATTTGATCACAAGGGAATGGCCAATTCCTCGAAATGGGATTGTCAAATTCTTACGCAAGTTTATCTTGCAAGAGGATGAATAATCGTCCTGATATAGTACTTTCTTGGGTAAAGTGACCAAGATACGGGGATTAGATATTTGCTTGGAAGCAAAGGACCAATTAGTAAATTGGAATAACATATGTACTGCTAATTGAACTTAAGGTATTGATTAAGTCCGGTTAATAGGGTACAACCCTAACCCAAGGATATAGGGTAAACAAACAAACCCTTGGGGATCTTGCCAAGTCGCAATTGATCTTAGATGGAGTGCTCGATGAATTCTGAAAGAAGGATTCACTCCTTAGCAGTTGGCCAAAATAAGGACCACTAGAAATGATTGTGCTTGTAACAGTCTAGAGAGCAGTGTTTTGCATTGTTTACTCAAGGAATTAAAGGATGAAAATATATCTAATGCTTCAGGTTGAAGGACTGAAGGGAGACGCAGCTTCAGTTACCCCCAACTACCTGCCTGACCCTAGTCAAGGGGGTTGTTAACCGTGCTGGGAAGGTGGACCGAACCCACCGTGAGAGGTCTCTCCGTTGAGTGCTACTTGGAGTAAGAGGACGCTTGGGTGCTAGAGGGGGCTCTGGCCGTAAATCCCTTGCCTTCGGGGCCCTGCACAAGAGGCCAACGTGACTCGAGATTGGATCTCGAGGTCCGCATACTAGTCTACGGGTGGAATCTTGGATTAGTAATCCCTGTGGATTGCTAGATAGCCTTCGGGCGGATTGTGCATAAGCCTAGGGGCTGGATTTTATAAATATATTCCAAAGATAAATATGATAACTTTTTGAAAAGGAACTTGTTTGATATTTTTTTTCTATGTCAAGTTCTATGATTACGTGAAGGAACCAGTGCCTAACGATCTAATTAAGGAAGCTATTTGATGCATGTCCAACTAGATGTGGTAGGTAATTAGGTAACTAAAACAACCTGAGGAAAGTGCAGTGAATGTGGCCATGGGCCCGTCCTACGGATGGGTAGTCCCAGTTGGCCGGGAACTTTTCTCAATCATGATGGACAGCAAGAAGATCATTTCAAAGGATACAAACAGAAAAAGGCGCTAACCTAGAGTCTAAGTTATAATGATCCCGATTTACGCTATTTTAGGGGAACCGAATGGGACTATGCCTTATGGTAGAGAGATTGAGCTTTGCATCCCTCTCGTTTTCCATTCTCCTTGAACCAAGTGCAGCGTGAATCCATTTCGAACCTGGCGTTTCTACTGCGTAAAGTCGTTCTCTCGGGTTCGATGCTAGTTGCCGTTAGAAAATGACCAATAGGGAAAACCCTTATTCATGTCGGTCATAAGTGAAAATGGCCAGAATACTTCCGCTACATGGCAGACGCGGAAAATCCTAGATCGCAAACCCCGTAACATTCCATGGGAGTGCCGGGCGGAGCTTTCTAGACATCCTTTCCGATGGACTGCTAAGATATGTCCTGAAGACAATAGGTGGGCACGTTACAATTGACTATGGAGATACAGGAGAGATGGGTTACCGTCTATGGGATCTGCAGGCGCGGAAAGTGATCCACAGCCATGATGTCATCTTTCATGAGGACAAAATGCATATGCAGCCTAAGAAAGTGGTTGACGTATGCAGAGTTATCTTTCAGGAGGAGCCACCTGCTCCCGTTCAGCCCACTCCCCATGGCCACCTAGAAATTATGCAGCATCACGTGATGCTCATGGCCTAGATGTTAGAGATGCTGATGTTAAACAAGATGTTAGTCATGCAACAGAGCCTCAGTTGAGGTGTTCTACTAGAGATAGACAATCTCCTGACTGTTTTGCACCCTCTATGGAATATGTATTGGTTACAGATGTAGAAGAGCCTCTCACTTATGATGAGGCTATGCACAGGGGTTATTGTTACTCTTGGGAGAGGGCTATGCAGTCTGGGCTTGACTCATTGCATAAGAATCACACTTGGGATTTAGTTTCCTTGCCTCAGGGTAAGAAAGCTTTGCCATAAAAGTGGGTGTACAAGCTGAAAAGTACCCCTGGACACCCCAAGCCATCATGTAAGGCTCGATTTGTTACTAAGGGTTTTAAGTGAGAGCATAGTGTTGACTTTGATGAAGTCTTTTCTCCTGTGGTCAAGATGAACACCCTACGCTTAGTCTTGGCCTTGGTTGCATAGCTTGACTTAGACTTGTACCAGATGGATGTCAAGACAACTTTTTTACATGGGGACTTGCATGATGAGATTTACATGGAGTAGCCTAAGGGCTTTGCACACCTTGGCAAGGAACACCTAGTGTGCAAGCTAAAGAAGAGTCTATATGGCTTGAAGCAAGCACCTAGGGAATGGTACCATAAGTTTGATGCATTCATGCAGTCACAGGGCTAGAGTCGCAGTGCTATGGATCTGTGCTTATACACGAAGAAAGCCCATGATGGTTCTTTACTAATTTTGATACTCTTTGTGGATGACATGCTTTTAGTAGGGACAACTCATGAGAAGCTAGATGCTCTTAAGGCTTAGCTCAAGAAGAGCTTTGAGATGAAAGATCTAGGACAGGTCTCTCATATACTTGGTATGCGCATTACATGTGATAGATCTCAGGGACTACTCTATTTGCCATAAAGGGAGTACATTCATAAAGTCCTTGATGAGTGCTTCCGTATGCAGCATGTTAAGCCTATTGGTTGTCCATTACCTTCTCATGTGAAGGTTTCACAGGCCGATTGTCCACAGACAAATGAGCAGAGGATCGAGATGGCCAAGATTCCCTATGCATCAGTCGTGGGCAATCTTATGTATGCCATGATAGCCACTCGTCCAAATATTACTTTTGCAGCTGGGGTTATGGCATGTTATATGGCTACACCTGGAAAGAAACATTGGGATGTCGTGAAGGGTATCATGAGGCACATGAAGGTCACAACAGATATGTGTATTTGCTATGGCAGCCAGGACATAGGAGTCGTGGGGTACACTGACTCTGATTATGTAGGACATGCAGATAGTAGGAAGTCCACCTCTGGCTATGTGTTCACTTATACTGGAGGGGCTATCTCTTGGATGTTCAGGGCGCAGAAGTGTATGGCCCTTTCTACTATAGAGGCCGAGTATATTGCAGCCACAAAGGCCTGCAAGGAGGCTATCTGATTAGGTCGTTTGATTCTAGACCTTGGTATCACAGATACTATGCCTACACTGCATTCAGATTCTATGAGTGCCATTCAGTTGGCCAAGAATCCGGCCAAGAATCTGGTCTTCCATGTGAAGACAAAACATATTGAGGCAAGGTATCACTTCGTTCACGAGGTCGTTGAGGACAGGTTTGTTGACCTTGTCAAGATTCCGACTGAGCAGAATCCTGTAGATGAGCTCACGGAGAGCCTCATGATAGAGCGCTTTGCCTTCCTCAAGAGATTGATGGGCATTGGATGAGATGACATATTTTTCCTCATCCTATTGTACATGTGTACATGTTGTACTGTCTTTTCTTTTTTCTCTCTCACTAGGGAAAATTCATTTTTAAGTGGGAGGTTGTTGGAGGTAAAGGCACCTCCGCCTAGCCGCCCGTATATTACTACACTTTACTACAGTGACAGTATCCACCACTGCACACTACAGGTGGCGCGGGCACCCATCACAGACACTTATTCTTTATTCTTTTAGTGATAGTTTGAATAAAGGAAGGCCTGGCCACACACTGTGGTTGTTGGAGTTTCCACTTTGAGTTTTACTCTCACTCTTGCTCTTGCTCTTCATCCGCCATAGCTCTCATTTCCAAGCTTCTTCCTTCTAGGTTCCACTTCCCTTTCATGCACGAAGAATTTTTTGGTTGGTAGAGCTATTGGGACTTATGTACAAGTGATGATATTGAACCTGAAATACCTGAAAGGAGTCCGATAAATGATTAGAAAAGGACTCATAAGCTATGGACTGAGAGAGCATGCAAGGTGTTGCATTGGTTTTTCTTATGTATATCAGATGCTATGGTTATACAGATTACTGGATGTAGTTCCCCAAAGGATGCATGGGACATACTCATGAAGAATCATGGAAATGTAACAGATGCAAGAAATATTCAGCTAAAGCAACAGTTCAATGACATGTCTATGAAGAATGGAAAAAGCATTTAGGCCTACACTACAAAGATGAAGAACATAGCAGATTAGCTTACCGCCATTGGATCTTCAATGTCTGAGGATGATATGATTGCAATGACATTGAATGGACTTAGCAAAGAGTATAAAGCATTTGATACGTCTATTTTTGTGAAAGCTGAATCTCTGATTGGGATGAGCTAATTGCTTTGCTGCTACATGAGGAAGTTAAGCTTGGGTTGAATATAGGTTCTAGTACATCTCAAAGCAGAGACACTATTCTTTACTTTAGCAAGTATGGTAGAGGCAGCAGAGGCCATGGCTCTTTTTGAGGTCAAGGAGACACTGTAAATGCTTATGGACAGCATCAATAGAATGCCTAGCATGGCACAAATACATAGGGCTAGTGTGGATCTGGCAACTTTAGAGGCACGGGGAGATCACCCCATGGTAGAGGTAATGGATCTAGTTCATGGCACTCAAACAGAGATAAGGACCATCTTTACTACGTGTAATATCCCGATTCGCTTATAAAAACACGCGCGTGAACCTCTCTCAAATGAATATGAAAAATGGGATAAAAGAAATTTTTTTAAATTCCCCCCCTTATCCCTCTAACCAACTGACGAGCTGGAGGGGGAGGGAAATAGAAGGAGCAGCTAAGCTCCTTGGTGGAGCTTTGATTGAGGAGGGGACATGCGTGATGACACGCAGGGAGGGAAGATCCCCCTCCCCTCCCCTATTTAAATCGAAGGGGACGAAGCTGAGAAAAAAAAACGTCTGCTGTCACTGTGTAGGAGAGAGGTCGCCACATGCTCATCCGCCCTGCAATAAGGATGATGTGATTGTCTTTCCCACCTGTGCATCGTGAGGCCGTCGTCGCTGAGCATGAGGGGGAAAAGCCTAAGATTGCTGTCTCCGCTGCCATAGAGTGTGAGGTGGCTACCGTGGAGCAGGAAGTGGGGCGCCGCTGGGAGAGGGCCGTGAGCCACTTCAGTCTGTCTGCCATTCATACGCCGTCTCGAGACGCTGCGAATTATCCTCCAGTTCCGCAGGCACCGCCATTTGGCCTCCATCACATCGCCCTCTGCCATCCAATCTGCCCATTCCGTCAACACGCCGCCGTGATTCCGTGGATCTTCTTTCTCCCACGCGGCCCCAAAAGCTTTAGAAGCTTCTTGGGGGAAGCTTCTAAAGGTCCTAAGAAGCCCCCTTTCTTATGGCCCTTTAAGACTACCCCCCCTTGCAAATTCCCTTCTAAGGGGCCTCTTAAGCTCCCTTTCCCCCTTAAGCCCTTCTTAGGCTTTGGGAACCAACCCCCCCCCGTGTTTTATTCCCCTAAGCCCCCTTTCATCCCCCCCCTGCCGGGTTTTTTTTTTTTTTAAACCTTTTAGTCCCCTTTCACCCTTGTGCAAAAACCCCTTCCCTTCACTTGGATTCACTCCCCCAAGAGCACAAAGGCCTTAAGGGTCTTAATTATTTTTTTTCCCCCGTGTATAATCCCTAAAAGTCCTTTTTCCCTAGCTTCGAAACCATCCCCCCCTGTGATTTAACATTTAAGCCCTTTCTTACGGGCTTCAAAAACCCTTTCACCCCCTTCATGTGCCTTACAAAACCCTTTTATTAAAATCCCGTGTTTTTTTAAAAAAATTTTCCTTTAGCCTTCCTCATTGGCCTCGGAATCATTTCCCCCCTTACGTGTGTAAACCCTCATAAGCCCCTTTTCTCCTAAATTGCCTAAGGGACCTTAGACCCTTACTTATAACCTTTACGGCTATTATTTTCCCTTAAAGCTCTCCTACACCTTGTGTCTTTTTCACACCTTGTTATTCCCGTTCGTGTAAGCTTACTAAGGCCATTAAGCCTTCCCCATGGCTTTGTAAAATATTACACGGTGCAGCGAACAGAATCTGAGAAAGAGATAGAGAGTACACAACAGATAAGAGGAGAATCAATAAATTCTTTAACTCCAAACAACTGATACAAAGATGGCTCTGTCCACCCGTGCGCTTCCACTTTGTGAAGCTTAGATGGCGATCTAGACAGAAGATAGGTGAAGAGTTTAAGGCTAGCTGGAACAACAACTCTGACTGGGTGAAAGATGAGTGAATGATGGCTGCGAAGGGGTTTAGCTTTTATAGCCCGCGAAGGTCGTTAGGTCGGCCTGCTGACCGACCTACCATATGAGCCTCCACTAGTCGGCCAAGGAATATTCCAGGGAATATTCCCTTTACCATCGGGCCGGGGGCGCTGCCCCCAGACCCCCGCCAGGGGGGCCGCTGGCCCCCCTAGGACCCCTCAGCCAGGGGCCGCTTCCGCGGCCCCCGGACCCCACAATAGGGGCCCCTTTTAACTCCCTTACCACGCAACTCAATGCAATGTTCCTCGAGTTGCTACCAACTTAACCACTCCATCTAACCCAAAGATTAGACCCACAACAGTCACCTTTTTTCCATCTGGTCACATAGACCTCATCTAATATACAAGTCAGGACTCAACCAATGTCCGGGCTCACATTTGGCTTCTCCTCATAATGGGGGCCTTACAACTTTGAGCACCATGGATCATTGGTAGCACCTAATGAGGGTGGGGCATTGATCATATCTAACACCCCCCCTCAATGTCCACCCATAGGTGAACTATCTCCTTGGCCCAATGCCGAGTCTCTGAAGATGAACTTGAAGCAGATCCTTCGTAAGTGCTTTGGTGAAGATATCTGCTCCATTCTCCTCTGTTGGACAGTAGACCAATTCCACTATCCCATCCTCCATCAAATCACGAACATAGTGATACTGGATCTCTATATGTTTGGTGCGTGCATGAAACACTGGATTTTTGGCAATGGCGATGCAACTCTGATTGTCACATCTCAACACAGTTGGTTCTTCATCCTGCACTCCCATATGCCATAGAATCCTTCTCAACCATACGGCCTCACATGCAGCAAAACAAGCTACCTTGTACTCTGCTTCGGTAGAAGACAATGCCACTGTTGGTTGCTTCTTACTAATCCAAGAGAAAATTCCTGAACCCAAAGAGAAACAATAACCAGAAACTGACTTCCTGGAATCAATGTCTCCTGCCCAATCTGAGTCACAGTTCCCCACAAGAGAAGTTCCGAAACTGTATGTGATACCATAGTCAAGAGTTTTCTTCAAGTATCTGAGCACCCGCATCCCAGCCTTCCAATGACTCTCGTGAGGTTTGTTTGAGAACCTGCTCAAAACACCAACAGCAAAACTGATATCTGGTCTGGTGTTACACAAGTAGATCAGACTGTCGACCAACCTCCTATACCTCCCAATGTCTGCTAATACTGATGTATCCTCGACGGATAACTTTGCATTCACCTCCATAGGTGTAGCTATCTCCTTGCACTCGGTCATGCCAAATGCCTTCAAGATCTCCCATGCATACTTCTTCTGAGAGATGAAGATCTTTCCTGGCTCTTACCAGACTTCAATCCCCAAACAATAGTGCAGCAAGCCCAAGTCTGTCATTTCAAACTCAGAACTCAAAGCCTTTCGAGTTTGGTTGATCATATCTTCATAGTCACCTGTAATAAGAAGATCGTCCACATATAGGACAATCACTACAGACTTTTTACCATCCAT
Source organism: Lygodium microphyllum (assembly GCF_053477565.2). NCBI lineage: Eukaryota > Viridiplantae > Streptophyta > Polypodiopsida > Schizaeales > Lygodiaceae > Lygodium > Lygodium microphyllum. Next base: position 81,670,613 of record NC_141155.1, read on the forward strand.
GTAAACATACAAGTTAGCATCTGAGGCATATCTTTTGAAGTTTAGGTTTAAAAAGAACCTATCTATCCGTTGGTACCATGCTCTAGGGGCTTGTTTCAGCCCATACAATGCCTTCTTCAGTTTACACACTTTGTTCTCAGAATGGGGGGCCTCAAACCCTGGTGGCTAAGCCACCTACACCTCCTCCTTGAGGTCACCATTTAAGAACACTGACTTAACATCCATTTGGTACACTGGCCACTTCTTGTGGGCAGCCACTGCAAGTACTGTGCGAATAGTGGTCATTCTGGCAGTTGGGGCAAATGACTCTTGAAAATCAAACCCTTCAACTTGTGAAAATCCTTGGGCAACCAATCTAGCTTTGTACTTTTCTAAGGTACCATCAGCCTTGTACTTTACCTTCCAGATCCACTTGGTGCCAATAACCTTCCGCTTTGCTGGTCGATCCACTAGCTCCCAAGTGTCATTCTTCATTATACTGTCATACTCCGCCTGCATAGCATCCTTCCATGATGGATCTGCAAGTGCTTCTTCTAAGTCAGTTGGCTCCTTTACTTCTCTCATAATCTCAACCATCAAGGCCATATTGACTATGTGAGCAGAAGCCCTCCTTTGCTCCTCTATTCTCTGAGACCTCCTTGGTCCGTTTGCCTTCTCCTCAACAGATGCAGGCATAGGATTATTGTGGTCATAGAGCTGCTTCACCCAGCGCGGCAATGGATTTTCCGGTGGGGTGATGTCAGGTTGGTGAACTTTTTCCTCATCATCTGAAGATGATGCTTCCTCCTCCTTAAGGATAGGGATAGCTCTCGAGACAGGTTCATAATGGACTACTTCTTCGCTTGATGATAAAGTGGAAGAACTTGCCTTCTCCTCCTCCACTGTATGCGGCTCCTCCTTGAACACCACATCACGACTCGCGATGATCTTCTTTGCCCCTTGGTCATATAACTTGTAAGCCTTCTGCTCATCACTATAACCCAAGAAGATACATTTTCTGCTTTTTGGTTGTAACTTGTTTCTCTTCTCATCTGGAACATGTGCATAATATTCACATCCAAAAATTCTGAAATGTGAAACAGATGGTTTCTTACCAGTGTAAGCCTCATGAGGTGTTTTTCCCTTGAGAGCCTTTGTATAGCTCCGATTTAGAATGTAGATTGCAGTATTAACAACTTCAGCCCAAAAATGGTTAGGCAATCCCTTGCCCTTTAGCATGCATCTTGCCATCTCCACAATGGTGCGATTCCTGCATTCCACAACACCGTTCTGCTGAGGTGTGTGAGGCGTCGTCAATTGATGCTTGATCCCTTTGCTCTTGCAAAAGCCTTCAAACTCCTTTGAGTTGAACTCACCACCACCATCTGTTCTAAATTTCTTCACACTTTTCCCTGTTTCATTCTCAACAAGTATTAGCCATTCTTTAAACTTACCAAAAGCTTGAGCCTTATCACAAAGGAAGTACACCCACATCTTCCTACTGTAGTCGTCGACAATCAACATAAAATAAGAAGATCCCCCCAAGGCCTGTGTAGGCATCTTACCACACAAGTCAGCATGCACCAACTCTAGAGAAGCCTGTGCTCTATTCTTGCTTTCTTGTGGAAATGCCTTTCTTTGTTGCTTGCCCATCATACAAGCTTCACATGGTTCCTTCAATTCAGTTATTGTAGGTAGGTGAGCAACCATACCTTGCTTTTGCATCTCCTTCAATACTGCAAATCCGATGTGTCCAAACCTTTCATGCCAAAGCTTACTTGTGCCCACTCCAGCGGTGGCTGTAAGAGCACTTAGCTCATACAAGTTGTTCCTTCTTTCTCCTTTGCCAACAATTGTGCCAGCACTATCAATAATTTATGCACCTGTCTTCTTGAACCTCACTTCATGACCAAGATCAGTTATGGCAGCAACTGATAAGAGATTTCTCCTGATTTCGAGAACATACAACACATTTGAAAGCTTTTTGACTTCACCATTTGCAGCAACAAAAGAAATAGTACCTGTGCCCGCAGCAGGGCATTTAGCATCATTTCGGACCGTCACAGTGATGGATTCTTGTAGAGGCTGCATAGAACTGTATAGACCTTTCTTGTTGGTCATGTGACGGGAGGCCCCACTATCCAACACCCAAGAGTCAGTGGTAGATTATTCTTGCGCCAAGGAGCACACTTCCTTAATGGTCGCCATGAATAATTCCAACTCTGCTTCAGCCGTATTGGCTATCTCTTTCCCTTTACTTTTAAGGGTACCATTCTTTTCATCTGCCTTCTTGACACGAAAATCTGCAATTGCATGTCCTTTCTTCTTACAGTAGAAGCACTCTCCTTGAAACTTCTTCTTGCCGCCCTTCTTCTTTTTGTCACCATCATTTTTTGTGGAGGAACCACCTTTGCCTTTTGCATTGGCAGAGAATGCAGCATCTCCATTGGTGCTTCCTTCTCGGGCTTTCAGCCTCAACTCCTCCTCCATTAATAATGCACAAAACTCCTCAAAAGTCAAAGCTTGAGGTCTCACCTGAGTATTAAGGGCAGTTACTAGTCCATCAAACTTTTGTGGACAAATGCGAAGACACCTTCGAGCTAGTTCTTCACTAGTCTTTTGTATCCCAGCGCCAGCCATCTGGTCGAATAGATTCTTAATCCGAGTTATGAATGCTTCAACCGTCTCTCCTTCAGCAAACTTCTCCGCTGCTAGTTGATTCTCCAAGTTTTGAATCCTTGTTTGGTTTCGTGTTTCATACTGACTCCTTAGTACATTCCAAGCCTTTGACGCTTTGGTTGTATGCTGAATCAGAGTCAAAACACTGTCAGAACAGCTTGTAACTAAGGCACACAATGCATCTGCATTCCTTCATTTCCAAGCTCGTAGAAGATCTGCATTCGGAGGAATCATCACACTAGGATTTGATGGGTCGGGGGTAGGCTGTGGTTCTGCGTCAGTCCCCAGCACAGTCTCCAGAAGCTGCACTTCCACTTTGTGAAGCTTAGATGGCGATCTAGACAGAAGATAGGTGAAGAGTTTAAGGCTAGCTGGAACAAAAACTCTGACTGGGTGAAAGATGAGTAAATGATGGCTGCGAAGGGGTTTAGCTTTTATAGCCCGCGAAGGTCGTTAGGTCGGCCTGCTGACCGACCTACCATATGAGCCTCCACTAGTCGGCCAGGGAATATTCCCTTTACCATCGGGTCGGGGGTGCTGCCCCCAGACCCCCACCAGGGGGGCCGCTGGCCCCCCTGGGACCCCCCTGCTAGGGGCTGCTTTCGCGGCCCCCGGACCCCACAATAGGGGCCCCTTTTAACTCCCTTACCACGCAACTCAATGCAATGTGCCTCGAGTTGCTACCAACTTAACCACTCCATCTAACCTAAAGATTAGACCCACAACAGTCACCTTTTTTCCATCCGGTCACATAGACCTCATCTGATATACAAGTCAGGACTCAACCAATGTCTGGGCTCACATTTGGCTTCTCCTCATAATGGGGGCCTTACAACTTTCAGCACCATGGATCATTGGTAGCACCTAATGAGGGTGGGGCATTGATCATATCTAATAGGCTTCAATGGGTCTTAGTGGTAAAAGTCTCTAAAACACCCTTTCGAATTCCCGATTTCAAGGAGGGAGCCTTCCAAAAACTATTTTTGACGAATGGTGCAAGGAGCGACAGTGGAGTTCTAAGGAGAAGTTGTGAAGCTGCTTCCACATTCGAGAATCTACAATTGCAATGCCTCCTAAGAAATTCCAAGGCGTAGCCGCAAGAGGATCATCCCCCGGTATCCATGTGGATATCTCACCCCAAAACCAGGTTTTTCTTCTTGGCTTTAATTCGGTTTTAAGTCGATCATGCAAAGAAAAATTGTTAAGGATAGGATATAATTGTTCGAGTTATTTGTAACGAAGGAGTTTAGCTTATAAATGACAATGTATAGAACTTAGCTTTCTTCAATTTGCATCAAGCATTATAAATTACGAGCAAGATTATCCATTTACTATAGTAGTATATTTTAGTTAAATCCTAAGGTGTAGAAATTATATCTTGCACCATTAGTCTTATTCCTTTCGCAACGAATCGTTGTAAATGGTTAAATTCATCAAAAGGGTTCTTTCGATGCTCAAATTACTAGGAAGTTATCTTTGCTAATTGCACATCTTAGCAAGGAAAATGTTGTTATTTGGCATGAGTTCATATTTAAGGAAAACGGAAGTTAAATTAAACGGTATTGACTGGGAAGTAAATTGTCACAAGGATAGCAAAATCGTGACAAGACGATTAATATTACCTTCCAAAAGATAACTGAACCAATCTAAACATAGAAACATTCATACCCTAAACACTTGACTACTTTCCTTACTGTAGGGACAATCAATTCGTAAAGATAAGGAACTAGGATTTGTCCCTAAGGTTCTTAAAAGAAGAAACCCTAGGCCTGACATACGTCAGCTTAAAGAATCTAAACAGATTATTCCATCGTAGGACTTGCGCAACAAGTATGAAATCATTTAGTCTTGTGATTGATTCACAAGGAAAAAGGGAAAAAAACCCTCATCAAGGACGGCAGATCCCTACACAAGTTATCTTGAAAAAAGACGTATTTTTGGATATCCTTCTAAATAAGGAGAGTTGTAAATCGGAAACTAGCATATCTAAGGCACTTAGGGTTAACCAAATTGGGTATGCCCTACACTGGAATGTAAAAGATCTTGCCAATTTACAAGACACCTTGGGAACGAGTGCTGTTACTCTCAAAAGGAAAGAACACTTCCTTAGCAGTTTGCCAAACAACTCGGTTGATTAACGGAAATGTTTGTGCTTGCTAGAGATTTTAGGGCTCTGTTTGAATTATGAATTACAAATTAAATGAGTACCTATACTTCAGGGTAAAGGCCTAAAGGGAAAGGTAGCTTCAGTTACCCCCGACTGCCTGCCTGACCCTAACCAAGGGGGTTGTTGACCGCGTCGGGAACGTGGACCGAACCCACCACAAGAGGTCTCTCCATTGAGTTCTACTTGGAGCAAGAGGACACTTGGGTGCTAGGGGGGCTCTCGCTGTAAATCCCTCGCCTTCCGGGTCTTGCACAAGAGGCTAACGTGACTCAGGATTCGATCTTGAGGCCCACATAATAGTTGACGGGCGAAAGCTTGAAATAGTGATCCCTGGAGATTACTGGATAGCCTTCGGGCAGATTATGGACAAGCTTATGGGCGGAACTCCTTGCATTTCAAAGATAAAATGATGAAATGTTAAAAGAACTTGCTTGATATTGTTTTTCTATGTCACGTGATAAGATTACATGAAGGAACCAGTGCTTAACAGGGTTAATTAAAGAAGCTGATTGTTATATGTCAAATTAATGTGTTAGATAATTACATAACTAAAACAAACCGAGGAAAGTGCGGAGGATGGGCCATGGGTCCGTCCTACGGTTGGGTGGTCCTGGTTAGCTTGGAACTTTTCTCAAAAACCTCCAAGAACAGCGGGATGATCATCATCATCAAAACGAATAACGAGAACGATGACCTAGAGTTACATCTTACCCGATTTACGCTGTTTTAGGGGAACAGAATGGGACTATGCCTTATGCAGAGAGGTTGAGCCTTGCATCCCTCTCGTTTCCCATTCTCCTTGAACTAAGTGCAGGGTGAATCCGCTTCGGACCTGGCGTTTCTGCATAAAGTAGTTTGCTCGGGTCTGACGCTAGTTGCTGTTAACTGATGACCCATCAGGAAAAACCCTAATTCCGGTCGATCCTAAGTGGGAACGGCCAGGATACTTCCGCTACGTGGCAGATGCGGAAAGACCTAGATCAAAAAACCCGTAGCATTCCACGGGAGTGCCGGGCGGAGCTTTCTAGACATCCTTTCCGATGGACTGCTAAGACGTGTCTTGGATGATACTAGGGGACACATTACAAGTTGGTATCAGAGCTGACCAACAATGGAATTGTTTTTATGAGATCTCAATAAAATGAAGTAAAGAAATTGTTGCTGTCGAAACATTTTCTCATCCTCAATGCTGTCTTGCAGAACTATGAAGCGTGGAACAAGTTTTTGGTGTTTCGGGTCATGTTTATGACTGCAATGCATTCTTTCCTTTATAGACAAAGAATTGGGATGATGAACATCCTGGAGCAGATTTATAATCCATCACCTTTATACATAGAACAAAGATGGACGGGGTCTTAGGAATCTACTACATAGCCGCCCACCAGTTTGCTTATCTACAGACCAACCTAAAGAGGATCAAGTGGTTGGAAGACTTGAAAGTCGTGAAGCTATTCATTTTTGTGGAAGCTCACGTAAACTCGACTTTACATATTCAAGGTTGGAGGGTTGAAATGAACTCATATATATATGAGGAAGTAACCCATGTAATCCTAGCTGACAGGATTAAAGTGTTGGGCCGCCATGAGAAGTATGGATTCCAACAGAAAGGGTATCCTGAACTTCCAATGATTTATCGATTCCTAAAGATCCATGACCCAAAACCCTACTATTACACAGTTCCTGTAGACAAATGAAATACAACGTTGTTCTCCCCAAACTGAATGTAATGATTGGATTATCATCACACGAGACGTTGTATAAGGCTACGCCCATGTAAATACAAATAAAGACTTCTTTTATCAATATCTAGCTGTGCATAAGGGATGTTAAAAAGTTAAGTAGCTACATTGTTTACGAGATAGCTGAACTAAAAATGAAAGATAAGTTAACATCGATTATCATACAATAACGTTAAGAAAACTTTTATCCAAGCACAACCCCAGGTACAGGTTCCAAATTCACCCCCTACATCAAGTACTGCTATGACCCAGGAGAATAAGTTCCTCCTCAAGCAGATAAAGCCACCCGAGTTTGACGGGAGAGGCAGATCCATCCAGTCTGATGCTGAAATTTGGATTGAATCCATGGAGGATTACTTTGAAGCAGCTAGTACTGCACCTACCAACCAGGCCATGCTCGCCAAGTTAAAACTCACCGGCGAAGCCGGACTTTGGTGGAAGCAATGGTGCATAGATCAAGGGACTTCTGAGGGGTCTGTTACCTGGGAGAAGTTGAAGAAAGCCATGCAGGGAAGATATTTTCCACCTGCATATCGTACGCAAAAAATGAATGAGTTCTACGAGCTTAAACAGCTAGGACTCACTCTTGACGCATACTACTCTAAATTCATCTCACTTTTAAAGTATGCACCACAGATGGACATGACGCAGCAGGTGTCCAAATTTTGCGAGGGCTTAAATCCACCCGTAAATACCCGTCTCGAATCTATGCGTCCATCAGATCTTCAGGATGCACTCATTCGAGCAGCGCCTATAATTCAGGAGGTGCAAGCTAGACCAAGGGGTAACAAAACTTGGTCCTATAGTGACCCGAACAGAGGAGCATTCAGACCTCAAGTGAAGAGAGTTCAAGGTCACAATCAGGGACAAAGAAAGAAAGCAAGGACAAATAATGTCAACAACTTTGTTCCTACTTAAAGTAATGGCCGAAACCTCCGTTGTTTCCACTGCAACGAACCCGGTCACTTCAAGAGGCAATGCCCCAAGCTCAGCGGAGGACATCGTCAAATGCCTTTCCAAGGTGCAAGCCGCGGTCAAGGAGCCATTACCCGTGGAAGAGGAAGAACTGCCTACATTGCCAATAGGCAAGGATGCGAAGAAGAAGATGAGGAAGATCCGACTATGGAAGCAGAATTCGAAAGAGTGACAGTCCATGCCGCTTTACACAAGAAAGGGCCGAATCACCAGTTCTCGGTGATTCAGACACCGTCGGACTATCAAGATAAAGGTTTCAAAACCTTGATTGATTGTGGCAATACACATTCCTTTATCTCACCAGCATGTGCAAAAAGATTAGGAATAGCCACAGTAGAAGCACTTACCTTGCTTGTGGAATTGGCAAACGATCGCGAGGTAACTTGTACCAGGCAAATTGCTAAGGTGGAATTCTTTCTGAGAGGAAAGAAAACCTCAGTCAAATTCAGAGTCATGAATTTAGATATCCATGAGTGTCTACTCGGGATGGATTGGCTTAAGCTTAATGACGCCCACATCCACTGTGGAAAGGGTCAAGTTTCCTTTCGAAACTCTGTAAGGGAATTTGTCACAACTCAAGGTGAGGCAGGAGTGCCAAGAATCCAATTAGCCAAAGTATCTCGGATCATAAAAGGAGTCAGAAAAGGATTACCCGTTTACCTGATCAAACTCAACAAGTTAGATCAAAAGCAAGAGTCTCATGTAGGACCTTCTTGGCTAAAGGAATATGCTGACATATTCCCTGAGGAATTGATTGAACTTTCGCCTCCAAGAGAAGTAGATCATGAGATTAGGCTAGTGCTTGGAGCTGCACCAATTGCAAAGAGACCTTATAGAATGTCCATACTAGAAGCAATTGAGTTGAAGGAACAACTCAAGCAACTGTTGGATCAGGGTTACATCCGGCCTAGCAACTCACCGTGGGGAGCTCTAGTACTATTCCAGAAAAAGAAAGATGGGACACTTCAACTATGTATTGATTACCGAGGGTTGAATCAATCAACAGTCAAGAATAAGTATCCTATTCCTAGAATAGATGATCTTCTTGATCGTCTTCAAGGTGCAAAGATCTTCTCCAAGATTGATCTTAGGTCAGGTTACTATCAGATAAGGATCAAGAAAGAAGATATTCCAAAAATGGCCTTCAATACAAGATATGGGCACTTTGAGTTCCTGGTTATGTCATTTGGGCTTACAAATGCACCTGCCACCTTCAATAGATTAATGCAGGATATTTTTAGACCATATCTTGATGATTTCGTGCTTATCTTCTTCGATGACACTTTAGTCTATTCCAAACAAGAAGAAGATCATGAACCTCAACTTCGGATTGTCCTTGAGACAATGAGGTCTCATAAGCTATATGCAAAAATGAAGAAGTGTGCATTCTTTAAGCGTCAGATTGAATATCTGGGATTCATAGTATCATCAGAAGGAATATCAGTAGACCCAGCCAAGGTCAAAGATGTGATTGAATGGCCAATACCAGTATCCGTCAAGGAGATACGTAGCTTTCTTGGATTGACAGGATGGTATAGGGTCTTCATCAAAAACTATGCTTTGATTGTAGCACCTCTTACAGATTTACTAAAGAAGCAGACTTCCATTACATGGTCAACTTCCGAACAAAATAGCTTCGACAAATTGAAGCAAAGTTTGGTATCAGCATCCATTCTAAAACTTCCTGGCCTCAATAAGGAGTTCGAGGTAGTAAATGATGCTAGCATTCTTGCCTTGGGATGTGTACTTATACAGGAAGATCATCCAGTAGCATACTCTTCAAGGAAATTGAAGAGTCATGAAAAGAATCATGCCACGCATGATCTGGAATTACTAGCTGTCATCCATGCTCTAAAGCTTTGGAGACACTACCTGTTGGGTAACAAGTTTACTCTAGTAACTGATCATAAGAGTCTCAAATGGATTTTTACCCAGAACGAGCTCAACATGAGGCAATGTCGGTGGATTGAAGTATTGGAGGAATATGATTTTGAAATCAAGTACCGACCAGGGAAAGAGAATGTAGTTGCCGATGCACTCAGTCGCAAGGCATTCCTAAATTCCCTAATCTTGCAAAATCCATCAATGGCCAGATCTCTGGCTACAAAAGTATCTATGCCAAACAACCCTATACGTGAACTAGCTAGAGAGGAAGCATGCCATGATTTGGCCTACCAAACAATGATAAAGGAAATATCTACCAAGGAGCAGAATCAGAAGTTGCAAGCTAAGTATCAGGAATTTTCCATTAATAATGGACTTGTCTACTACAGAACAAGGTTGTGTATACCAACAAGCCAATCACTTAAGTAGAAGATATTATGGGAAGCTCATGATTCTCCTTTCGCAAGACATCCTGGCTATGCTAAAACTCTTAATGCAGTTAGGAAGAGCTACCATTGGGAGAGGCTTAAAGGTGATATTCTCAAGTATGTCATTGAATGTTTGTCTTGCCAACGTATCAAAGCCGAACATGTCATGATGCCAGGGAAACTGCAACCGCTTGACATTCCCCAAATGAAATGGGAATTCATCAGTATGGATTTTGTTGTGGGCTTACCCCAAATCCAAGGAGGATACAATTCCATTATGGTTGTGATTGACATGCTTACCAAGGTTGCACACCTGATTCCAGTAAAGACAAACTATAAAGCCTCCGACATTGCAAGATTGTTTATCAAGGAGATATTCAAGCTACATGGGTTACCTAGAAGAATCATTAGCGATCAAGATTCTCTCTTCACATCACACTTCTGGAGAGCTATCTTTGAAGCTATTGGGACTCAACTCTGTTTTAGCACCGCCTACCATCCCCAAACGGATGGCCAAACAGAGCGAGTAAATCAAGTCATCGAGGATATGCTTAGGGCATACTGCTGTCGAGAGTTGAAGAGGTGGATTCAATTCTTGCCTTTGGTTGAATTTGCCTACAATGCTTCTTACTAGCAGAGCATTCAAATGACCCCTTTCCAGGCATTGTATGGTCATGATTGTCGAAGTCCCCTAAAATTTTCTGATCCAACCCTAAGAGTTGAAGCTTCAAGACAAATGTTGGAGGACATGGATGATCAAATAAGGTCAATAAGACAAAACATACAAGTGGCCAAGGATAGGCAAAAGGCATAGGCAGATTTGAAACGTCAAGATAGAGTCTTCGAAGAAGGAGAAGTGGTCTTCATTCGGGTATGCCCTAAAAAGAGTTCTCTATCCCTAGGAGAATGCAAGAAGCTAAGTCCAAGGTATTGTGGGCCATATAAAATCCTCAAATGCCTAGGACCCAATGCTTATAGATTGCAACTCTCTGAGAACCTAAAGGTTCACAATGTATTCCATATCAGCCTATTGAAAAAATATGTACCCAATCCTAATCATGTACTTGATGACCAACAAATTGTAATGCCTAGTCAAGGAGTCCTTGAACTAAGGCCAGATAGGATCTTAGATGTTAGGGAAAGACAGTTAAGATCTAGAATCCTGAGAGAATGCCTCGTCCAGTGGAAAGATTATCCCGAAGAGGATGCCACTTGGATAGATGAAAGCTCTCTCAACCATCAATATCCCCAGTTTATCTCGAGATGAGGACATCTCGATTCCTCCAAGGGGGAGATAATGTAATATCCCGATTCGCTTATAAAAACACGCGCGTGAACTTGTCTCAAATGAATATGAAAAATGGGATAAAAGAAAAAAAAAATTATTCCCCCCCTTATCCCTCCAGCCGAGTGACAAACTGGAGGGGGAGGGAAATAGAAGGAGCAGCTAAGCTCCTTGGTGGAGCTTTGATTGAGGAGGGGACATGCGTGATGACACGCAGGGAGGGAAGATCCCCCTCCCCTCCCCTATTTAAATCGAAGGGGACGAAGCTGAGAAAAAAAAACCGTCTGCTGTCGCTGTGTAGGAGAGAGGTCGCCACATGCTCATCCGCCCTGCAATAAGGATGATGTGATTGTCTTTCCCACCTGTGCATCCTGAGGCCGTCGTCGCTGAGCATGAGGGGGAAAAGCCTGTTACTGCTGTCTCCGCTGCCATAGAGTTTGAGGTGGCTACCGTGGACCAGGAAGTGGGGTGCCGCTGGGAGAGAGCCGTGAGCCACTTCAGCCTGTCTGCCATTCATACGCCGTCTCAAGACGCTGCAAATTATCCTCCAGTGCCGCAGGCATCGCCATTTGGCCTCCATCACATCGCCCTCTGCCATCGCAATCTGCCCATTCCGTCAATACGCCGCCGTGATTCCGTGGATCTTCTTTCTCCCACATAGCCCCAAAATCTTTAGAAGCTTCTTGGGGGAAGCTTCTAAAGGTCCTAAGAAGCTCCCTTTCTTATGGCCCTTTAAGACTACCCCCCCCCCCCCCCCCCCCTTGCAAATTCCCTTCTAAGGGGCTTTTTAAGCCCCCTTTCCCCCTTAAGCCCTTCTTAGGCTTTGGGAACCAACCCCCCCATGTTTTATTCCCCTAAGCCCCCTTTCATCCCCCCCTGCTGGGATTTTTTTTTTTATAACAAAACCTCTTAGTCCCCTTTCACCCTTGTGCAAAAACCCCTTCCCTTCACTTGAAGTCACTCCCCCAAGAGCACAAAGGCCTTAAGGGTCTTAATTCTTTTTTTTCCCCCGTGTATAATCCCTAAAAGCCCTTTTTCCCTAGCTTCGAAACCATCCCCCCCCCCCCCCTCGTGATGTAACCTTTAAGCCCTTTCTTACGAGCTTCAAAAACCCTTTCACCCCCTTCATGTGCCTTACAAAACCTTTTTATTAAAATCCCGTGTTTTTTTTTAAATTTTCCTTTATCCTTCCTCATTGGCCTCGGAATCATTTACCCCCTTACGTGTGTAAACCCTCATAAGCCCCTTTTCTCCTAAATTGCCTAAGGGTCCTTAGACCCTTACTTATAACCTTTACGGCTATTATTTTCCCTTAAAGCTCTCCTACACCTTGTGTCTTTTCCACACCTTTTTATTCCCGTTCATGCAAGCTTACTAAGGCCATTAAGCCTTCCCCATGGCTTCAATGGGTCTTAGTGGTAAAAGTCTCTAAAACACCCTTTCGAATTCCTGAATTCAAGGAGGGAGCCTTCCAAAAACTATTTTTGACGAACGGTGCAAGGAGCGACGGTGGAGCTCTAAGGAGAAGTTGTGAAGCTGCTTCCACATTCGAGAATCTACAATTGCAATGCCTCCTAAGAAATTCCAAGGCGTAGCCGCAAGAGGATCATCCCTCGGTATCCATGTGGATATCTCACCCCAAAACCAGGTTTTTCTTCTTGGCTTTAATTCGGTTTTAAGTCGATCATGCAAAGAAAAATTATTAAGGATAGGATATAATTGTTCGAGTTATTTGTAACGAAGGAGTTTAGCTTATAAATGACAATGTATAGAACTTAGCTTTCTTCAATTTGCATCAAGCATTATAAATTACGAGCAAGATTATCCATTTACTATAGTAGTATATTTTAGTTAAATCCTAAGGTGTAGAAATTATATCTTGCACCATTAGTCTTATTCCTTTCGCAACGAATCGTTGTAAATGGTCAAATTCATGAAAGGGTTCTTTCGATGCTCAAATTACTAGGAAGTTATCTTTGCTAATTGCACATCTTAGCAAGGCAAATGTTGTTATTTGGCATGCGTTCATCTTTAAGGAAAATGGAAGTTAAATTAAACGGTATTGACTGGGAAGTAAATCGTCACAAGGATAGCAAAACCGTGACAAGATGATTAATATTACCTTCCAAAAGATAACTGAACCAATCTAAACATAGAAACATTCATACCCTAAACACTTGACTACTTTCCTTGCTGTAGGGACAATCAATTCGTAAAGATAAGAAACTAGGGTTTGTCCCTAAGGTTCTTAAAAGAAGAAACCCTAGGCCTGACATATGTCAGCTTAAGGAATCTAAACAGATTATTCCATCGTAGGACTTGCGCAACAAGTATGAAATCATTTAGTCTTGTGATTGATTCACAAGGAAAAAGGGAAAAAAACCCTCATCAAGGACGGCAGATCCCTACGCAAGTTATCTTGCAAAAAGACGTATTTTTGGATATCCTTCTAAATAAGGAGAGTTGTAAATCAGAAACTAGCATATCTAAGGCACTTAGGGTTAACCAAATTGGGTATGCCCTACACCGGAATGTAAAAGATCTTCCCAATTTACAAGACACCTTGGGAACGAGTGCTGTTACTCTCAAAAGGAAAGAACACTTCCTTAGCAATTTGCCAAACAACTCGGTTGATTAACGGAAATTTTTGTGCTTGCTAGAGATTTTAGGGCTCTGTTTGAATTATGAATTACAAATTAAATGAGTACCTATACTTCAGGTTAAAGGCCTGAAGGGAAAGGCAGCTTCAGTTACCCCTGACTGCCTGCGTGACCCTAACTAAGGGGGTTGCTGACCGGGCCGGGAACGTGGACCGAACCTGCCGTGAGAGGTCTCTCCATTGAGTTCTACTTGGAGCAAGAGGATGCTTGGGTGCCGGGGGGGCTCTGGCTGTAAATCCCTTGCCTTCTGGGTCCTACACAAGAGGCTAACGTGACTCAGGATTGGATCTCGAGGCCTGCATACTAGTTGACGGGTGGAAGCTTGGAATAGTGATCCCTGGAGATTACTGGATAGCCTTTGGGCAGATTATGGACAAGCCTACGGGCGGAACTCCTTGTATTTCAAAGATAAAATGATGAAATGTTAAAAGAACTTGCTTGATATTGTTTTTCTATGTCACGTGATAAGATTACATGAAGGAACCAGTGCTTAACAGGGTTAATTAAAGAAGCTGATTGTTATATGTCAAATTAATGTGTTAGATAATTACATAACTAAAACAAATCGAGGAAAGTGCAAAGGATGGGCCATGGGTCTGTCCTACGGTTGGGTGGTCCCGGTTAGCTTGGAACTTTTCTCAAAAACCTCGAAGAATAGCAGGATAATCATCATCATCAAAACGAATAACGAGAACGATGACCTAGAGTTACGTCTTACCCGATTTATGCTGTTTTAGGGGAACGGAATGGGACTATGCCTTATGGCAGAGAGGTTGAGCCTTGCATCCCTCTCGTTTCCCATTCTCCTTGAACCAAGTACAGGGTGAATCCGCTTCGGACCTGGCGTTTCTGTGTAAAGTAGTTCGCTCAGGTCTGATGCTAGTTGCTGTTAGCTAATGACCCATCAGGAAAAACCCTAATTCCGGTCGATCCTAAGTGGGAACGGCCAGGATACTTCCGCTACGTGGCAGACCGGAAAGACCTAGATCGAAAAACCCGTAACATTCCACGGGAGTGCCGGGCGGAGCTTTCTAGACATCCTTTCCGATGGACTGCTAAGACGTGTCTTGGATGATACTAGGGGACACGTTACACTACGGCAAATATGGACACATTGTAAAGGATTGTTACAAGAAGTAGGGAGATATGAAGGCAAAGGGAAAACAACATGGGCACTATGTATCTTCTACCGGTGCTCACGATGAGCAAGTTAACTGATTGTTTGTCATGCAGCATGTGTCTAAGAATGCATCTAGATAGCAGAGATGAGAGATGGTACATTGATTCAGCAGCTTCGAATCATATGACACCCCATGGAGAATGGTTTGATGAGATGGTTGCAAGTTCACATGGACATGTTTGCACTAGGGATGACACCCAGTATACTATTCAGCATAAAGGAGTTGTTCCGTTGTTGATGCCTGATGGCAAGAAAAAGAGCATGCATGATGTACTACATGTACCTACAATAACCAAGAATCTTTTGTCACTTCGACAGATGGAAAAATAGAATCTGCAAGTGAGATTTAATAGAGATGGATGCTTTGTTGAAGAATATGGTAATGGCTACAAATTGATTGCTAGAGGCCAAAGAGATGGAAAAATGTTTACTCTTGATGCGTCAATTCCAGAATTGAAAGCGGCCATGTTTGCATATGATGATGGTGCTATACATGATATTGAAATATGGCATAAGCGAATTGGCCATGTGAATGTACAAAAGCTGAAATCTATGCAATAGAAGGAGATTGTGCTTGGACTACCTAAGTTCAAGTATCATGACTTTGGACATGTATGTGATGCATGTTAGTTTGGAAAGCAAGCACGGTTTCCATTTATGAAACATGTATGGAATAGCTCACGACCCTTGCAGTTGGTACATTGAGATGTATGGGGTCTGTCTCATAATGCTTCGTTTGGTGGTGTTCGTTACTATTTATCCTTCATTGATGATTTCAACAGGTATACTTGGCTTTACATACTGAAACATAAGGATGGTGTATTTGATGCATTCAAGGACTTCAAGAATAATGCTGAAAATGAGTTGAGGTATAAAATTTCATGTCTTAGATTAGATGGAGATAGAAAAAATGTATCTAATTACTTTGACAGGTACCTTGCTAAACATGGGATCAGAAGACAGTTAACTTGCAACTACACACTGCAACAAAATGGTGTAGTAGAAAGGAAAAATAGGGTAATGATGGAATCAAAAAGAGCTATGATGAATTAGAAGAGTTTGCCAAATGGTTATTGGGCTGAAGTAGTAATGACTATTATCTATGTGTTGAATAGAACTCCTATAGTAGGGATTCATGATGTAACTCCATACAAGAGGTTGTATGGTCATAAGCCTGACATTTCACACTTGAAGATATTTGGCGCGGCAGCATTGCATATGTGCATGTTCTTGATGAAAAGCAGAAGAAATTGGATCCTAAAGCTGTCAAGAGTGTGTTTCTTAGTTATGCACAAGACCGGAAAGCTTACAAGTGTTATGTACCATCTACACATGAGACATTGATTAGCAGAGATGTCGTCTTTGATGATCTGGCATCATGGTGTGGTAATCCTATTGTAGTGGCTATTGATGGATCAGTCAGCACTAGTAATGCTGAAAATACACCTACAGTGAGTACATCTATGACTGATTCTATAGGTGGTGGGTCACCTACAGTAAGTCCTTGGTCAAGAGGCTTGCGAATTCGTACTCCTACATCCACTGATAGGGATATGTCAGTGAGGGGGATATTGAATAAGGGAAAAGAAAAGATACTTGAGGATGTGATAGGTCCACTTATAGTAGGTTATGAGTCATCTAACGGTGAGAGTTTGGACAGTGAGTTGGGCATTCCATCTATTATGACGCCTAGAGCAAGGTAGAATCGTTATGTACCACCTCATGAGAGGAAAGTGAGCCACAGTTATGGAGATCTGAGAGAGTCAAAAAACCAATTGACAAGTTTACATACACTGGTTATTCAGCCCGTCATTATGCATATATGGCTAGTGTGACAGGTTACAAAGAACCTACAAAGTTTGATGATGCAGTTACAAATGATAACTGGTGTACTGCCATGGATGAGGAGTATGCAGCCCTGGCTAAAAATGAGACAAACGAATTGGTTGAGTTGTCTGAAAAGTCCCCATTGGCTGCAAATGGGTATACAAGGTTAAGTGCAAGCTAGATGGTTTGTTAGAATGCTATAAGGTCAGGTGAGTTGCAAAAGGTTATGCACAGCAATATGGCCTTGATCATGAGGAGAATTTCAGTCCGGTGGCTAAAATGGCAACAGTCAGAACTGCCATTGCTTTGGCAGCATGAAAAGGCTAGAAATTATGGCAAATGGATATCAAGAATGCTTTCTTGAATGGTGATTTGGTTGAGGAAGTATATATGGAGCAGCCTAAAGGCTATGTTCACCCAGACTTTCCTACACATGTATGTAAGCTAAAAAAGGCCTTATATGGACTGAAATAGGCACCTGGATCATGGAATGCTCGGATCAGCAGTTATTTACAGCAACATGGATTTAGATTGGGTGATGTAGATCACAGTCTGTTCATGAAGAAGACAAATCATGAATATGTGTTTCTAGTGGTTTATGTAGATGATCTTATCATCATTGGAGATGATGAAGAGGGTATTATTGAAATTAAATCAGGTTTATAGGCTGAATTCAGAGTCAAAGACCTTGGTGAACTAAAGTATTTTCTTGGGATTGAGGTAGTCTCTATACCTCAAGGTATATGGCTACTACAGAAGCAGTATCCTCATGACATATTACATAAGTATGGTATGGCTAAATGCAAGCCTATGGAGACACCTCTTGATCAGAATTTCAAGCTACAGATTAATGTTGGGAATGACATAGAGAATGTGACCATGTATTGACAGATGGTGGGTAGCTTGATATACTTGAGTGACTATTACCCATCCCGACTTATGTTATGCAGTGGGGCTGATTAGTCAATTCATACAAAAGCCTCACAAACCACATTTAGATGTAGTCAGGAGGATCATGAGATATGTAAAGGGTACTACAGATTATGGGCTATTTTATGCATATGGAAAATCCATTGACTTGATAGGGTTTAGTGATATTGATTAGGTTGGTTGTGCCTATGATAGGAGGTCAACTAGTGGTTATGCATTTGGATTGGGCAACAGTATGATCAATTGTTGGCACAATAAGAAACAACCTACTGTTGCATTGTCTAATACTACAGAGGCTGAGTATAGAGGAGTGGCTTGCAAAGCAGTTTGGTTAATGAGACTAATGAAAGACTTGGGAATACAGCTGGAAAGCAGAGTGAGATTGCATTGTGATAACCTCAGCAGCATTATGTTGGCTAGCAATCCTGTCTACCATGCTAGGTCCAAACATATTGAGGTTCACTACCATTTCATCATAGAAATGATTCTTACAAGGCAAATTGACTTGATTCATGTGAAGATTGAAGACCTTGTAGTAGATATATTTACCAAGTCTCTTGGTAAAGAAAAGTTCATATATTTCAGGCAGCTACTTGGAGTTTATCACATAGTTTGAGCTTGAGGCGGAGTGTTAGAATATCAAGCTCCCGTTACTCTTCAGTCAGTCTATCTTTATGTGTGTGACATTCAATAATTCGATGTAGTCAATGACTTAATCACAATTAGTCTTGGTTAGTCATACGTATGTGTGTAAGTCTCTTTCAGTTTGTATGATGGAAGAATAATGGAAGAAGAACAACAATGAGCTGAGGCTCATCTTCCACTCCACTTTTTCTCTCTCCATCTCTTCCAACACAACAGATACCCCTACATCGGGATACATTTAGCCCCATGATCAAGGCCTTGTATCCTGCCATATTATTAGTAAAAGAGGGTCTTAAATAGACTCACATCTTCATGACAACCCTGCATCGGGGATCTTTAATGATCACACCAATGCTCACATGTTTAGCAGGCCCTCTAGAAGCTCCATCAAAATACAGAGTATAAACCCAATCTTTAATGACAGGCAAGGCCATACTAATCAACTCACTCGTACTTTTGATAATCAAAATCAAGCTGAGATAGAGGATGTATAATAGGTCCAATACCTCCTTCCTGGCGAAATTCAATAGGAATGCTAGTCAAGATTTGTTGATGATTGTGGCAGTAGACCTTAATCTTCCATGTAAAAGATCTATCTTGCTCACTCAATAATTTGATATCCTTTACTCCAGACCACTCGACCTTGGTGGCAACATTGCTCTAGATACAGATACTACAAGTATGGAATGATTCATCCCATCCACTCATCTTGCTACCTATTATAAACTAAAGTTGAATCCTAAAGAACTTACATAGGCACCAATTCAACGTTAGTCGTTACACATAGTAAGGCTTTAGCTTATTAATTTAGTTTTAAACTCTACCTCCTACAAATTTGCTAGAAGGGTCATAGAGCCATTCTTTTCTAAACATACAATATTGTATGGTCCATCCCACCTGGGTTTTAATTTATGTGGAAATAGCTCATGACCAGCATCATAATACAACACAAATCGACCTTTCACAAATTTGTACTTCTTAACTTGAAGGTCATGAAGGGCTTTCATTCTTCGCTTCCCTACTATTTAGTATAGTAAAGCTTGCAACCAAATCTCATCAAGATGTGCAAGAGAAGTATATCATTCTTGTAACACCTCTGCCTCTCCCAACGAATGATTGAGAGAAAAATACACAATGGGAAGCTCTATTTCCAATGGAAAATTTCTCTCTTCCCCATACACTAGCTTGAATGGGGTGTGACATGTAGCTCTCTTGAATGCTGTATTGTAAGACCGCACTACCACATATAATTTATTATCCCAATTGCACTTACTTTTCGATACTATCTTTGATAAGATTCCCACGAGTTGTTTATTTGTATTCTCAATTTGGCCATTTGATTGAGGATTATACGGGGTAGTCTTGTTATGTTTAATCTTCAAAGTTTCAGCCAAAGCTACAATAACTTTATTCAAGAACTGTGTCCCTCGATCAGACACTACCTCCTTTGGTGGACCAAAATAGCAAAAAATTTACTCCATAATGAAATTGGCCATCTCCTTAGCATTATCCTTCAACGTGGCTCGAGCTTCAGACCACTTTTTGAAGTAGTTTGTTGCTACAATAATATACCACTTGTGCATAGTTGATGAAGGGTATATTGGTCCCACAAAATAAATAGTCCATTTTTCAAAGGGCAATATATCCAAAATATGGTTTAGAGGCCACTTACAATTTTCTCTCGCAATGTGTCTTTGGCAGATCACAATGCTTAACATAACTAAAAGTATCTTGGAAAACCGATGGCCATCAATAGCCAACATGGAGAGCTTTTTGGGTGGTATGCCGTCTAGCAAAATGTCCCCCACATGTTGAATAATGGTACCCCACTAGAATGAATGGTACCTCATTAGGTGTTACACAACGATGATAAATGTCGTCTACTCCTCTTTGATACAAAACACCCGCTACAATAAAAAAGCATAATGTTTATTGTTTAATATTTCTCTTTTTCGACTTTGATAGAGCAGCCACAAATCGTCTTGGAGATAAATAATGTGTTATAGCCACATACCAGGAAGGGATGGAAGCTGTATCAATCTTGAACAAACCTTCAATGTCACTTTCTTCACCTAGAATTTCCTTTGGCTCCCTGAAATCCACAAGACATTCCACAATACCATATAACTTTAGTGGCTTACTCCAAATCTCAAAATCAAACTCCTGCAAAGTGATTAACCACTTTGCTAAATAGTCAACCAACTGCAACTTTTTCAACAATAATTTAAGTCCTTCCGTCTTCGTGAAAAATATCACTTTCTCATAGAGAATATATTGCCTAAATTTCTTCATCTCGCAAAGACCATTCCAAGGCACAATTTCTCCATGTGTGTATAGTTAACTTTAGATATCCCCAACTTCGTGCTAGCAAAGGCAATTGGATGATACCACTTCTCTTCCCAAATTTGGGCTAAACAATCAGATGATACTATGCATTGTGGTTACTCAAAATATATAGAAAACTTCATCTCTTCTAGGTGATTTTAGAATTGGCACTTTTGCTAGTTCTTGCTTCACATCCTCGAAGGATACTTGATAGGCTTCATTCCACTCAAATAGATAGTTAAAAGATAAGAGGTTTGTCAATGGCAACGCTCTTTCTGCCAGTGCATTGATAAATCTTCATTAATATCCCACTGATGAGATAGAAAGATATGTACCTCTTTTGGAGTACTTGGTAGGATTATAGTGACTATAACCTTTATCTTTCAGGGCGAGTTGCAATACTAGCAAAACTAACCACATGGCCCAATAACAATCCATAGGGCACTCCAAAGATGCACTTTTGTAGATTAAGAGAAATGCATAATTGTCTACAATGCTCAAAAATTTTCCTTGGAAAAATCAGTTGCATTTCCCTTGTGGTGGCTACCCCTAGATCATTAATAAATACTCTCAACTCCTCTCGAGAGATGTCACCAAAAGTTTTATTAACTTTTCCTTACCAAGAACCAAGCGCGTTGTATAGACCAAAGGCCATCACATCGTACACAAAAGTATCGAAGGCTGTGATAAATGTGGTTTTCAGCTTGTCCTCCTCAACAATAGCCATCTGATTGTATCAAGCAAAGCAATCCATAAACTAATAAATTTCCCTACCTATTAATTAATCCAAAACCTGATTAATGAATGGAAATGGATAGTAATCCTTAACCATATTCTTATTAAGCTCTCTAAAATCTACGCAAAGCCGAATCTAATTGTTCTTATTCTTTTTTATAACCAGTGGTGATAAACACCACTATGTGTGTTGAACCAAAAATATCAGGCTAGCTTTCCATGGTTTTGTCAACTCTTCAAATAGGCCGTCCCTTAATTTGAAAGGCATACACCTTACTTTTTGTCGCACAGGGCAGATACCTTCCTTTAAAGGAATCATATGAATAGGCAGCCTAGGAAGAATGCCTCTTAGCTTGTCATAGCTCCAAGAAAAGATGTCACAAAATTCTTGATTCAAGGACACATAGTCCTTTCTGTCTTTCAAACTAAGCATGGACCCTAGTTTAATTGGCCATGAATCATTCAGTGTACCAAGGTCCAACTCAATTACATCTGCATTTGTTTCTATTGGCTCATTCAAAGTTACTTGGTAGATTTCCTTTGTAGTGGACCCCTCATTGGATTTGTCACTAGATGACATCTCACTAGTAGATGGAACATCTAACATATCAAACTCTGATAAAGATAAAGGGACTCTCTCAATTTGACAAATATTCAAGATAGGTATCTACTACTACACATCTAGCATCTCTGCCCAAAGATCAACCAACTAGCAGCGGGTACATCAACTTGACAGTCTGCTTGTAGAATCCATGGCTTGCCTAGCAATACTTGATAGCTAGGTCGCCTTGCAAACCTAATGACCTAAATTCTAAAATGCATTCAACATTGACAATGGTCACACAGACTTTAGTAATACAACTTTCAAGTTGTCTTAAACTATTATTACCCATTTAGAGGATTGTGGATGCATCTTTTTTAATTTCTAATCCAAACCTCTCCATGAATTCTGAACTCATAATGTTGACAGAGGATCCTATGTCTACAATAGTATGGTCCACTAATATTCCATCAACATATGCTTCTACCCTTGGGCAATTCTTTTCATCATGTTCAAACCAATCATCTCTTACTCACACTATTCCCAAGGGCTCAATGATATACCTACTACAAATAATCTTCTTAAATTCTTTACACACTCCTAGAGACAACTTAATTAACTATAGGAGGCTCACATCTGGCTTAACTTTGCAAAGAGAACTTGCTCAATTGAATTCATGATAGCTAGCAAGAGCTCGCTTTTCTCGCTTGACTATTCTCTCCTTTGATCTTTGAACTGGCTTTGATGCCTCTTTCATGGCCTTTGCCTTCTTCTTTGGCTATTCCTTATCCTTCTTGGGGTTGGCTTTACCATCTACATCTTTGAGAGGTCCTCCTTCCATATCGAGATTAAGGACTTGTGTCCCCTTATCTTGCTTAGGGTCTCCCTCCACAGGCTTTACCTTGTCTTTATCAGCTTCTTTACCCTTTTGACCTCTCGTAATAAACTGTAGGTTGGAAGCTTTAGTTCCATTGACACAAATGACTTCAATAAGACTGATTGCACTCCCACTAGGTAGTTCCTCTACCACAACTTTCTCTCTTTGCAGTATTTGCTTCGGTCCCTCATCTTGCTGAAAATTATTTCCTTGCACTTGATGATTAATTGGACCTTGCCATTTACTTCCTTATTAGAGAGAGATAATCTTGCTCCAATAGGTTTCAGCTAGGTAGCGAGACTTCCCACATATGTCACATTTAACATTTGGACAATTCCTAGGGAAATATTGGCTACCACACCACTTACAACTGAAACTTAAGGTGTTAACCCCAACACGAAGAAAGCAAAAGGAAATAAAAAAGATGCAAGGCAAAGGCGGAAAAAAGGTAGCCCGACTAAAGAAAGAAGATGAGAAAATGCCAAAAGTGCAAGGGCAACCTTAAAAGTCCAAGGCAAATGCAAAAGGGGAAAGGTGCATTTTAAAATACAAAGGCACACCCTGAAATCTTGTAAAAGAGTGCCAGGCTCTCTCCTGTGCAAATTGTAAAGATAGACGGGCAGTGGAGAAGAAGCAAGAAGAATAGGAAAGAAATAGGAAAGGAGAACCTAGGCCAATGGCCGGTCATGTAAAAAGGGGATGACCGCCCAAGGAGGAGTAGGGCATGTATAAAAGCCAAAAAGTGGAATGAGAAGCTCATTCTTGTGTGTGGCCAAAAGTAGCTCTCCTCCTCTTCTTCTTCTTCTTCTTCTTGCTTGCTTGAGCTTGTGCTTGAGAGAGGGAGTGTGAGAGTGTGAGGGAGTGAGTGTGTGAGGGTGAGGGACCATTGGGTGGAGAAGCTCTCCATCTTCTCCTCTCTTCTTCTCTTCTCTTCTCTTCTCTTATCTTGCTCGCGGTGATGGAGCTTGGAGCTTGGAGCGGGAGGATCGAGCTTGCTTGAAGCTTGCACTTGGATCGTGGAGCTACTGGAGTGTGCGGGAGAGGAGGCAACTCAATTGGCATGAAGGTAAGCTCACTACACCCAGTAGGCATGAGAGCCCGTAGGCTATGTGAGAGGTAGCCATTAGCATTCGGCTTGAAATGCTTGAAGCAATAAGCAGTCCGTGGGTCTTGGCGGTTGAGAGTGAGCTCCCACTACATTTTGGTTCCATTTTCGGGACCAACGGATTCAAGCCTTGAGTGCTTGCCCGCTCCACATCAAGCATTGAAGTAGGGTTTTCCCTGAATCGGTGCTTGAGATAGGTAGGAAGTGAGGGGGTTGAAGATGGTATTCAATCTCCTTGGCAAGTAGGTTTTTTACTTTTTTTAGGTTTATGTTGTGAGATGGAATAGTGTAGGTATTTACTTTGTGATTTGGATGCATTAGAGTAGGAGAAAACAAAGAAAAACAATGAAAATAAGCATTAGGGTTTCTGCTGTCAAAATAGGAAAAGAGGGTTTGATTTGCTTGCCGATTTGTACTTTGGAGGTTATTTGCTATTCCAATCCTTCATTCATGTCTATTCTTGGATTCTAGAAGTTTGTGTGACCCCTCAAGACCAAAATCATAAAAAACGAAGCATTATTAGTCAAATCTGCCAAAACTGCGCCACATTCGGCCCGTCCGAGTGACGGCCATTCTGGGCCGAACCCCAGAATCGGCCCGTCCGCCTGCTCCCATTTGGCCCTCGGCCCGACTGACTCGGCCCAAAAACTCATTCGGCATGGCCGGCTGACTTAGCGCATTCACATTTGGCCCTCGGCCCAGACAACTAGGCCCTAACCTCGACCCGGCCCGTCGAAGCGATCCACTTGGCCCGGCCGACTCAGCCCACTCGGCCCACTTGGCCCTTGGCCCACACCCATTCGGCCCTTGGCCCACTCGGCCCTCGGCCCTCGATCGGCCGAATTTGGGACTCGGCCTAAAAACTGCAATTTTTCCAGAATTCCATTTTGGCCAGAAACTGAGTTGCCACCACCAAAATAAACTCCAGAAATCGTATAGAGCCAAAGGCACATCATAGATCTATCACTAGGCTAAAATCCACATCAAATAGTTTAAAATTTTGCTACCAGAGGTCCTCCCAATCATGCATGGTATTTATCGTAACGGCCCTTCGGGCCGGGGGGACTACCCCCCTGGACCCTCGCAGAGGGAGCTCTGCCCCCTCCGCACCTCCCTCGGTAGGCTGGAGAGAAAACACGTGCCACGCAACATGTCCTCCAGATTAGGCTCTAGTGTATTAATGGCTCTACACAAGCATAGATCTTCACTTGCAAAGCACCAAACAGAAGCCCATACCCAAACAAAGACAAACAAAGACCCTAGAACCTCAACGGGCCAATCTAGCCATCAAGGGGAAAAAGGCTACACCACAAGAACACATGTACATTGTGTTCAAACTGCGTCTAGTCAAAGTAGAATGCAACATCATCAAGCTATCAATGCGAGGATGACTAGACATGACAGTCCTGACGATAGATGTACCTTGAGCAGCACTACATAGACAACCCAATACCTCAGTAGAGAATCCACGTCTGACTGTGCAGAGCAGCACTGCATAGACAACCCAATACCTCAGTAGAGAATCCACGTCTGACTGTGCAGTTAGGGACTCAAAGGCATGTATCAGAAGGCTTGAAGTTGTAAACCAAGACCCGGAAGATGAAGACATAGTGCCATCTGCTTATCTTAGGGTCAAACTCACTGCAAAAAGAGAGCATAGTGTTGATGCTCTCATTGATGAAGGAGCAGATTTCAATAACTTGGCTTATGAAGCATGGACTCTACTAGGTCAACCAGAGCTCAAACCGACTGATGCAACTCTTAATCCTTACAGGGAACACCCACAAGCACTTCTAGGGAAGTGCAGAATCCTTGTAACCATTGAAACTGAAAGCTTGCCAGTCCTGTTCTATGTTCCTCTAAATAGCGAGAATTGTGGAAAGGAAATCCTCCTAGGAAGGCCCTTCAAAAAGGCAATGAAGTGTGAAGCCGACTATATAGCATAGAGGATACACCTAACACTACTAGATGTGAGGATAATCACGACTTTTAGCAAGGGTGACCTCACCAAACCTCAAGGGAAGGGCAAGGAGCATTCTAGCATAGTAAGCAAGCCTAGTAATGAGAGCAAGGATTTGTTGAAAGAGTTGATACAAGCGCAAGTTGAATGGAGAGAACCAGTGAGTGAGGCCATACTTGAAACAAAAAGGTTAGGAGACAAGGCCAAGGATAGGGTTTGGACTTACAAATATCGTAGAAGACTAGGAAAGAAGCCCAAGCCTTATAGACGAAGGCATCGATGGAGAGCTAGCACAATGCCACGATGGATATCCAAGGCATTGCTTCGTGCTTAAGGGTATTATGCAAGAAAACAATGGATTTGGGTACCAAAACCCCCTGCTAAACCACCTCTGTCAAAAGCCCAAATTATGTCAAAAGCAAAGAGGCATAGGAGGAAACCCTTAATGAAAATCCAAGTCTCGAACCAAAAATATTGGAGTGATTGAGCCCCTCATGATTGAAATCGAGAAACCGAACATGACCTATCAAAAATTAGATCCTCAACCTAGCGTGATTAGCAAGCAGATATCAGAGGTAACTGTCAAGCATGCACAAGGTCCACTAGTGCCCAAGGAGCCTTTGACTTCCCAAGAGGATAATGAGCACCACAGGCACAACATTGCTCATGATAAGGCTGATTGCTCAACAAAGCTAATGATAGAATTGTCTAATAATCATGAGCAAATTCTCCAGTCAGTGCCAAGCCCACGTATGCATCCCAAATCTCCTACATCCTCTTCAGCTAAATGGGGCACGGGAAGCACAGCAGCAGCAGCCTCGTGCCGCTGCTCAATCTGCACAAGTGAATGCGCAAAGGGTAACAAAAGACACGACCACTTCTGATCTACCTAAGGACTTAACACCGCAGTCTACCAATGGTAGCCAGTCCACTGAACTAGCCACCACTACTTCCAATGAGGGACCACAGCAGTCACAACCTTTGGCCATGACAACACCCATTGTGGAACATCCTTAGCAATTCACCTTTGGAAGAGATGGCACAACAAACATCCTTGACACCTCCAATCCTTCCAAAGCACCTAAAGCCTAGGCTTGAGGATAAATATGTCGAAGACTTGGCCAAAGAAATGGCACATCTAACCAATGAACCAGAGATGAAGTGCATGGTGAAGCTTGATCACAAGCTGACAACCATCACACGTGCATATGTCCATGTGGACATCGGAAGGCCAACACCAGAGCAAACAAAGCTCATAGCTGAAACACTGACTTGGTATGAGCAGCAACATGTTTGTTTCTGTTATGCAGCTATTGTTGAAGAAGTCATGAAGGACATCCCAAAAGCCACAGCTAGAGAATTGCGCTTAATACCCTCATTTTATACAGCTCTATGTGAGACAAACAAGGCAAAGCTTGAAGCAATCAAACAAAAAGGGAAAGGAAAAGGTACCTTTGCACAAAATTGGTACTCCAACCAAATTTTGGCAGCCAAAATTGGCCACCGACTAATGAAACTTGGTGAGCAAAGGAAAGCCCTTTGGACAACAATACATGATTCCATGTACATTGCCCCGACCTCATTGAGAGTGTTGGCAACTGCCCATGATGTCCAACTTTCTACCTTTGTCCAAAAACATCCCTTGTATGATAAAATGCTTCTAGAAAAAGATCTACACGTGGCTAGTAGGCTAGGAGTAGGGAGCATGGTACTTGATGCCAGCGCATATGTCTTCTGCCTCACTCAAAACCCTGCAATCCTAGATCTCTATGCTTCCCATCAATACAACCCTCACTTCTTCAATTGGTTTCTTCCAAGCCTACATGACAAAAAACCTAAACCATCTCATGGTTCTACACTAGAGTCACCCAAACCTCCAAAGCAAGAGAGCAACATCTCTAAACACAATACTCACCTTGACAAGAAGCAATGGAGACAGGTTCTAATAGATAAGGACAAAAATCTAGAGAAAATACCTAACCAGGAGCAACTGTTGATGAAATCGAATGCGTGACTGAATAGAAGGGAATTAGTTAAACAGTTAGACTCTCCAAAAAGAGAGATAGTTGAACCCTTGCAACCTAGCAAGGCTGTTCAACCTAGTGAGGCCATAGCAAAACCCCATGACGACATGCCACAGAAAGAGAATGCTAAGGCCCAACCAAGCACATCAACTACTGACCTAGTTTAGGATCCTGAGTCCTTAAAGGATACACCTCTAGTGCCCAAGAGAAAGAGACGAAAACAACAAAAACAATGACAGTTGCAAGCTACTGCAGACAACAAGAAGATTGGGACCAAGAGTACTAAAGAGATGATGAACAAAGCGTCTGGTTCATCCATAGATAAACCCATTGCCATCTCTCCTAATAGCAGTGAAATCTCAGACACATCCATGTGTTTTGATAAATCAAAGCAACAATTACCGTCAACTGTTGCTTGCGACACTCAATCCACCGATAGAGAAACTCACACTGATCAATCAAGAGTGGATACAACATTATCTTAACAGGATGCTAAGACCACGCCGATCGCATCCGAGGAGAACCATGACACAACTACCATAAAGCCTCAGGAGAAACATGAAAACCTCAAAGGCATAAGCAATCTTGGCATTGATCAATCTTTCTCATCCAAGCCTGAGCCCCCAACTATGCTAAAGCCTAAGGAAACCCTCAGAACTTTGCATGAGATAGCAACCGAGCAAGCCCTCCTAGAACATAGAGATGTGGTAGAGTGCTTGACTAAGTGGGACACTAAACTGAAATTATTCGCATGTGTCTATGTTCATGCAGACATAGGCACATTCCCTAGGGAGCAGCTTGAGGAATATTTTCATTATCCGCTATCGTGGGAAGAGCAAGAATATCTTGACGGACATTATGAAAAGCTCTTACATGAATGCATGCGACTCATCTCTGACGAGATGGCTAATGAACTACGCTTAACCGTGACATTTAATGAAATGCTCTGCCAGCCAAATCTCTTAGAGATAGAGCAACTAAAGTGATAATCAGAGGGTAGAAGCCAATTTGAAAAATGTTGGTTTGAAAACCGCACTATAATGGCTGAACTTGGAGCCCAAATCATGACAAGTCTAAGAGGAGCGACTGGCCAAATGGCAGTCCCAAAGAGACCCGACCTATGTGGCACCAACTCTTGGGGGGGTCACTCATGAATATATGTATATATAAAGTGAGTTCAAAATAAAGAGATTTTAAAACACCATTTTTATACATTTTTTACATATAGAAGGGTGTCATATAAAGGGGTTACTTACAGATTGAATAGAAAAGGGTTGTGTCCTATTCAAGAAAAATTCACAGATTAGGATATTTATAAATAGGCCATGAACGCACGTTATATAGAGAATATATCTATAGTGAACCCCCCGAGCACCAACTTCATTTCGAGTTCTAGCTATAGTTTGAGGTATGGACCTATCTGGAACTAGCCTAGAGAGCCCTTTGATTGATAAAGTTCTCACTGAGGAGGAGCTGCATGTTTCTAGTAGACATGGACAAGGCACCATGCTACTCGATGTTGCCAAATATTTATTATTTCTAAGTAGGCTACCAAAGAAGCTAGATATGTGTGCCACATTTGAGTATAATCCTAAGTTCTATAATTGGTTTTTATCCTCATGGAGTGACATGGTTTCATGAACATGTACATAAATAAACAACGTGTTTTGTGACTGTAAAAATAATACCAAAAGGCGCAAAGGCCAACACACTCCATGAGCAATGATGACCAAGTGCAGGTGATACGCATCAAGTCAAAACTAAGGGATTCAGGTTGGCGATGTCTTGTTTAGTTGGACATTTTCATTATGGTTGAAGCATGTGACTTGCATGTACTCTCATGCCCTTCCAAGTGAATGCAGAATGACACAGGTCAATGCCTAAAAGCATTTAATATCCAAGTCACCACAAGACCACCAACCCCACAAAGAACCATTATGGAGGAAGTGACAGGAATACCAAGAAATAAAAGCCATGACAGAAGAGCCACTAGATGAGAACCCAAGGACACCTATGCAGAAAATACATGTTGCAACTGAGCATGGCCAAAGCATAATCATCGATTACCTCCTGTCAAGATTGTGGGAGAGAAGGAAGGAGTCTCGCTTGAAGCTTTCTTGCTTGCACAATGGGGGAAGACACACAAGGGTGGAGGCTGAAAAACAGTTTTCCTCTTCTTAGTTGTGTAAGCCAAAAAGAACTAGAGTGGATAAGGATAGCTATCATGTAGCTATTATTCATGGGCGGTGTACCAACCGCGTCTGCAACTGACAAGTCGGTGACATAAATATACAACGGTCACCCTGGCGTATCACGAGTGGAGCTCGATATCTCAACACTCCCCCTCGAGCTCAATCCCAATTCCTGCACACCAAGCAGGTCTCTGAACTTGCGCAGCTTCTCTGCGCCCAATGCCTTCGTGAATATATCAGCTACCTGATCCTCTGTGCTGACATAAACTAGATCAATAAGACCTAGTAAAACCCTCTCTTGCACATAGTGATAATGCACCTCAATGTGCTTTGTTCTAGCATGATAGACTGGGTTATTTGCCAAGTGTATACTACTCATGTTGTCACAATAAATGACAACTGGCCCATCTGTAGACTGATGCATATCATAAAGTAGCTTATGCAACCAAGCTACCTCACATGCAGCCATTGCTGCACCCCTATACTCAGCCTCTGTGCTCGACAAGGCAACTGTAGGCTGTTTCTTGCTGCTCCAAGTGACTGCAGCACTCCCAAAAGAGAATACATATCCACTGGTAGATCGTCTATCAGAAATACTACCAGCCCAATCAGCATCAGTGTATCCATGCAACTGTATCTGAACCCCAGTCTCATAAAATAGTCCATACTGCAATGTGGACTTCACATACCTAAGTATGCGTCTAGCCGCATCCAAATGTGGTTTCCTTGGAGCCTGCATAAACTGACTTACCAATCCAACAGCATAGCTCAAATCTGGCCTGGTAATAGTCATATAAATCAAACTTCCTACTATGCGTCTGTACATAGTAGGGTCTTCTAGAAGCTCACCTGCATCTGTGCTCAGCTTCACATTTTGCTCCAAAGGAACTGAAATAGGCTTACAGCCTGTCATCCCATATTTGGACAGCATGTCCAATCCATACTGCCTCTGCAAGAGCTGTATCCCACTTGGTGATCTAATCACCTCAATGCCCAAGAAATAACGCAGCTCTCCCAAATCCTTCATCTCAAACTTCTGCTTCAATAGCATTTTCACATGAAGGATATCTTCATCACTGTCACCTGTCATAATCAAATCATCAACATAAATGACAAGCAGCATAATACCTTTCTCTGTTTTTCTCACATAAAGTGAGAAATCTGCCTTGGAAATCTGAAAGCCAATAGTGACAAGATACTGTCCTATCTTGTCAGACCATGCTCTAGGTGCTTGCTTCAAGCCATACAAGGCTTTCTTCAACCTGCAAACAAACTCAGGATGAAAAGCATGCACATAACCTGGTGGCTGCTCCATATAGACCTCTTCTTGCAAATCACCATGCAAGAAGGCATTCTTTACATCCATCTGATGTAAAGACCATCCCTTTGATGCAGCCATAGCAATGACTGCTCTTACGGTTGCCATCCTTGCAACCGGACTAAATGTTTCTTCATAGTCAATGCCATATGTTTGTGCATACCCCTTGACTACTAATCTTGCCTTGTATCTGTTCACAGAACCATCAGCATTGTGCTTCACCTTATAAACCCACTTACAGCCAATTGCATTCTTACCTTTAGGCAAAGGTACTAACTCCCATGTAGCATTTGCTTCCAAGGCATCCATTTCTTCATCCATGGCTTTCTCCCATTTTTCTTTTCCCATGTCTTGCTCAAAAGATGTGGGTTCTGGTTCCTGTATCACTTTGACCATATATGCATAGTGAATGGCTGTAAATCCATCATATTTCAGCCTATCCACAGGATACCTAGCTCTTGTAGACCTGCGCAAAGTAGGTTCACTCCCAGGTGCTCTCAAAACATCCCTGGTCTTCCTTACTCCAGGTGTAACAATAGAAGGAATACCCAACTCATCATCAATGCTCTGTTCTGAGCCACTGGATTCACCATCCACATAAGAGTGACCTGCATTCACATCAAACATGGGCTGATCAACCTTCTCTTTTCCTTTTCGTGATACCTGCATACCACTATCTGCATTGCTTTGAGAAGATTCTCCTGATCTCAATCTGCCTGTCCATGGCGAAGAATGTGAACCACTGCTAGAGGACGCTCCAGGTCCACTAATATTTTGTGACTGCTGCTGTGAATTCTGTGTAGCATTACCATTTTGTGCATCTTCATCATCAATCACATTTACTGGTTTATACCAG
Source organism: Lygodium microphyllum (assembly GCF_053477565.2). Taxonomy (NCBI): domain Eukaryota; kingdom Viridiplantae; phylum Streptophyta; class Polypodiopsida; order Schizaeales; family Lygodiaceae; genus Lygodium; species Lygodium microphyllum. Next base: position 81,702,924 of record NC_141155.1, read on the forward strand.
CTACTCATCTCATCAAAAACAACATCTCTGCTCACTGTAAACTTACGAGTAGAAGGGTTATAGCATCTATACCCTTTTTGCTGCAGAGAGTAACCAATAAAGATGCACTTCTCAGCTTTTGGATCCAACTTGGATCTCAGCTCATCTGGCACATGTACATAGGCAATGCAACCAAAAATTTTCAAATGAGAAATATCTGGTTTCCTACCAGTATACCTCTCCTCTGGAGTCATTCCATGTATTGCTGCAGTGGGAGTCCTGTTCATTATGTAGACTGCTGTAGCAACTGCTTCAGCCCAATAAAAATCTGGCAAGTCTTTTTCATTGAGCATGGCACGAGATACCTCTCCAATATGCCTGTTTTTCCTTTCTGCAATTCCATTTTGTTGTGGGGTATAACTGCATGAATATTGCTGCTTTATGCCATGCTCCTTCAAGAACTTTGCAAACTCATTTGAGAGGTACTCTCCCCCTCCATCTGACCTTAGGCATTTTAACTGCAAGCCTGTTTCTTTTTCAACCATAGCTTTAAGGGTTTTGAAATGCCCAAAAACTTCACTTTTCTTTTTCATAAAATACACCCAAACTTTTCTGCTATAGTCATCAATAAAACTGACAAAATAATGACAGCCTCCAAGAGATGCAGCTTTAGTTGTCCACACATCAGAGTGAATTAATTCCAATGGCTTCTCACTCTCTTGAACATGTCTAGGAAATGGTTTCCTTGCCTGTTTTCCAAACTGACAGGCTTCACATACCTTATGCATTTCTGCAACCTTGAATTTGGGCAATCCTGCAACAATATTTTGGGCCTGCATTGATTTAAGTCGTTGTACATTAACATGACCAATGCGTTTATGCCAGATATCAATATCTGCAACTACACCGGTCCCATGTGCAAACATTGCTGCACTCAATTCAGACATGTCTGCATCCAATGTAAACATTCTGCCCTTCTTCTTTCCTTTTGCTATCAAGCGACCTTTATTTTTCATATCCTCAACAAAGCATCCATGAGGATTAAATCTGACCTGCAAGCCCTGTTCAACCATTTGACCAACTGAAACCAGATTCTTGGTGATATTCGGGACATGAAATACATCGGACAGGTATTTCTTTTTCCCATCCTGCATAGACAAAGGAATTTTTCCAATCTGCACAATCGGATGTGCAGTATCATCACCAGTCTCCACAAATCCTGGTTTTTCCATTTTCCTTGCATCCTCCATCCATTCTGCATGACCTGTCATGTGGTTTGATGCACCCGAGTCAACGTACCATACACCATTGCTTTCTTCTGCACTTGTCACAGAATTGTTCATGTGCTGCACCATGAACAAATGCTCATTTCTGTCATCACCCTGTCTGCTAGAAGATGCATAATTCCCTTGTTGCAGTTTTCCATTCATGATGTCATTCTGCTTTTTATAGCAGTCTTTAGCCATATGACCCATTTTACCACAGTAGTAGCATTCAACATTACTGTTTGCATTTTGGCCTCTTTGCCATCCACCACGACCTCTTTGGCTCCCCCTGCCTCTAGAGTTACCACGTCCTCCTCCATAGGACTGGTTTTCTTGAGTTTGCTGCATATTCTGATTTCTGCCACGGCCTCCAAATCGGCCTCCTCTACCTCTGCCTCTACCTCTTCCAGCATTTGAGTAGAAGACAGCTTCTTTTGAAGTTCCTCCTGAAGAAGGTGCACCACCATTTCTCTGTTCCTCAGAAATTAGAAGAGCAATCAACTCCTCAAAATCAGGAAATCTTTCACGAACTGAAATGGATGTCCGAAACTGTGCATAATCCTTTCCTAGACCATTCAAGGTCACAGAAACTAAATCATCATCTTCCACTGGCGACCCAATGGAAGCAAGTGCATCTGCAATCTTCTTCACCTTCATGTGGTAGTCATTGATACTCATATTTTCTCTTTGCACATTATGCAACTCTTGCTTGAGCTGCATTTTCCTGGCTTGTGTATTTGTGTTATACATCTTTGACAGAGTATCCCATGCCTCCTTTGGCGTACTTGCATCTTGAATATGCACAATCATAGAGTCTGAAATGCTGATTGACAGCCAATACATAACTTTCCTGGCTCTCTCATGCCATGTTTTAAATGCCTGCATTTGTTGTTGATTGGGAACATCAGGAAGAACTGGTTCTTCTTCATTTCCTGCAACAAATTCCCAATATCCTTTTCCCATAAGGAAATTCGTCATTCTAAACTTCCATGCCTGGAAGTTGTTCTTGTCAAGCTTTTCAGTGACAATCTGTGAAAGAGAATCAGACGCCATTACAGAATACTGCAAGAAATTCTGTCACTGCAAAAAACACAGCTTCACCCTCACAAGGGCAAATCTGCAAAACTGGCGAAAGTGGTATTTGACCACACAGTCACTTCCTAGTGACGATTTTGCATAAACAGGAACCAAGGATGATTCTGAAACTCCCAATGTCTCTGCGCACAAGCATACGATGCAATTTCTACAGTAACTTTTCACCGACCTGTAGAATAGTGGTCGCACAGCATAAAACTGAGCCTTTTCTTGAGTGCGTGCAGAAAACTTCCGTCTGCAAAACAGGCCCCGAAATGGCCTCAAATCAAAAAAACAAGGTCGTCGAGGGCTAAAGCCCTCACCCGCAGCATATACTGCCCTCTTGCTTCACCGCGAAGGGCGTCTCAACCTGAGACAATGCACTCCTGCAATTTCCGGCTGTGCTACCTGCAGAGATCTGCTCCCAAAACAGGAAATGAAAGCAACACTGCTCCTCTTACCAGACCACCGCGAGCTTGGCTTGCTTTCTTGAGCTCCTTACCACGAACAAGGCTCTGATACCATGTCAAGATTGTGGGAGAGAAGGAAGGAGTCTCGCTTGAAGCTTTCTTGCTTGCACAATGGGGGAAGACACACAAGGGTGGAGGCTGAAAAACAGTTTTCCTCTTCTTAGTTGTGTAAGCCAAAAAGAACTAGAGTGGATAAGGATAGCTATCATGTAGCTATTATTCATGGGCGGTGTACCAACCGCGTCTGCAACTGACAAGTCGGTGACATAAATATACAACGGTCACCCTGGCGTATCACGAGTGGAGCTCGATATCTCAACACCTCCTCCTTCTTGGCCAAACTCTATGTTCAGGCAGGAGCCACGCTCTTAACAAGGGCGAATGTCTCTTTATCATCCGAGATTCAATTCGCAAGATGCTCTGCCCTTGTCCATACACAGCTCACTCCAAGTGCTACCTCAATTGTTCGATGTCTCACATGTTACAAATAGGTTTGCAACATCTTAAGTGTATCTCTTCATCTCAACAACAGTTCCTCTAGCATCAAGGCTAGTGACACAATCATCTCTCTAATATCCATTCTTCATAGCCTTTGGATCCCAACATTTCTCAATCCAAATGCAAGGCAAATAGCCTCAATGTATGGCATTGATTGTATTCATTTTTTCCACAAAAAAAAAAGCACACACGATCACAGCACCGCACCTAGGGGTCCTCAAATTAGGTATGTCCAGTGACCTTGGTCGGCTGTCTCCGTCCCTAATCCCCCAACCCTTTGTATATCCCCCACAATTTTTCAGGGCACATCAAGGGCAAGACATGCCTAGGGAGCTCGCCTTGCCTATGGTTAGACCTATCACCTTGAACCACTTGCACAATTCTTTTGCACTCCATATCAATGCCATTACAATCAAGAGTGGTAAGTAAGGCATGAAAGACAATGGAAAAGTACACCATACTTTTCAAGCACTATAAGTAGCCACTAGCTACCAAAAGCTAAGACATCAAGGAGCTCAATTATGCTACATTGCCTTGACAAGACCATAATGATGTCTCAAGCAATCTTCAAGTGTACTCCCCATCTTCATCGACAAATTTTTTCCATCAACTTAGCCCCTTGCTTCACTGACCCATTGCTATACAAGGAACTAGGCCAACAGTCTTCTAACTAAGTAATACCTAAATACGCATGTGTACTCACTTAATATTCACACTATAACCTATACGCGGGTTGGGTTCTCAAGTGCAGGACAATACTCCAGGCTGCTTAGAGTTCTCGACCTGTCTCCCAAACTAATCAAAATATATCTTGTGCACGATAAGAAGACTAGTACTACCCCTTAGGGAGAGACCACATGAGAGGTTTTCCAATTGCAGGTATTAAATACTCCAACGAAAGCGCCGTTAGCTCTACATCAACACTCAACTCTGAACTCTTATCCTTTACTTCATCATGCAAGACCACCAGAGAATCATCATGAGCAGAATCCACCATGAGCATCCCAAGAACACCAACACCCGTGCCAGCTATGAGGGACCATTCCCAACAAAGAATAGCCCTATCGCCACCTACAACAATCATATCACCAGCCAATTAGAACAGCAAAGTGCCACCAATGACCTTCATCCACACCAACATTAGAACTCCTCGAAGGCAAACCACAACAGTCCCTTCCACCTATGTCTTCAATGTAAGCTCCGCATGCTACCTTCCACGAAGAGTGCCATGGGACTAGCACTCGTCTAGGAGGGGGGTAATGTTAACACCAACACAAAGAAAGGAAAAGGAAATAAAAAAGACACAGGGAAAAGGTGAAAAAAAGATAGCCTGACTAAAGAAAGAAGAGGAGAAAAGGCCAAAAGCACAAGGGCAACCTTAAAAGTCCAAGGCAAATGCAAAAGGGAAAATGTGCATTTTAAAATACAAAGGCGCACCTTGAAATCTTGTAAAAGAGTGCCAAGCTCTCTCCTGTGCAAATTGTAAAGATAGATGGGCAGTGGAGAAGAAGCAAGAAGGATAGGAAGAAAATAGGAGAAGAGGACCTAGGCCAATGGCCGGTCATGTAAAAAGGGGATGACCTCCCAAGGAGGAGTAGGGCATGTATAAAAGCCAAAAAGTGGAATGAGAAGCTCATTCTTGTGTGTGGCCAAAAGTAGCTCTCCTTTTCTTTTTTCTTCTTCTTGTTCTTGCTTGCTTGAGCTTGTGCTTGAGAGAGGGAGTGTGAGAGCGTGAGGAAGTGAGTGTGTGAGGGTGAGGGACCGTGGGGTGGAGAAGCTCTCCATCTTCTCATCTCTTATCTTGCTTACAGCGATGGAGCTTGGAGCTTGGAGTGGGAGGATCGAGCTTTCTTGAAGCTTGCACTTGGATCGTGGAGCTACCAGAGTGTGCGGGAGAGGAGGCAACTCGATCGGCATGAAGATAAGCTCACTACACCCGATAGGCATGAGAACGTGTAGGCTATGTGAGAGGTAGCCATTAGTATTGGGCTTGAAACACTTGAAGCAATAATCGGTCCGTGGGTCTTTGCGGTTGAGCGTGAGCTCCCACTACATGAGGGGACACCCTCTTTAGGATGTCGACTCCCTATCAAATTCTACTACTTCTTAAGAAAATTGGCATCAATGGCTATTTGCATATATTGTTCGGTGATCATATCAATATAGTACTCCATCATATTCTTAACTTCACTAAGGATATTTAAGGCACTTAACTCATAGCTGCAATCATCTACCTATCATTCCATTGGACTAACCACTTGGTTAGGAATTGGTTATTGATTTCTTAAAACATGGTAGAATTTATCATTTGGCTTTCAAAATTTGGTGGACCCTTTGGACTAGCCATAGGCATGGTCACACTAGGAGGAGTTGGCAACATGGGTACATTTTGAATCATGCTTCCTCTCCCATTAGAAGAACTCATGGGCATTCCTTGACCACCATTCATCAATGCTAAAGTATTTCCAAACCCTAGACTTGGATTCCAATTTTCCATAGAGGTATAAGCTACTTGCAATCGTGATTCTACCTTCTCTGCTCTTGTAATAGCTGTATCAATGTCAACAAGAGCAACATTGCTCACCAACACTTGAATGTTAAAGTCTAACTTATTCAAAATGTATTGCAAGTGAGCAACAATTGGAATAGGAATATAGATTCGCAACTTACAGAATACTTCCTTCAATTTCTTGGTATATCCACCTCAAACATTCTCATGAGGTTCTTGACGTGTTACATTGAGGACACCAATACTGACCTCCCCTTTCAGGGTCAATCTCTCTTCAAAAGGCCGCAAAGAAAAATTCAATTGTAGTTATGATTCCAACTTCTAGGCTGTGATACCATACTGCAGCGGTCCTTTCAAAGTCATATTAAAGAACATCATCAAGTGTCCTTCATCTTGAATTCAATAGTTAAACATTAACTTTTGGAATTCATTGATATGAATTTCTGCATCTTCCTCTGCTAACCCATTAAAAATGGAAAGAGAAAAACCTAAGGCTGGAAAGTCTCATGTTCCTATTGGGTTTGCAATGGGTTATGCCATGGTAACAATCAGATTCGCGAAAGGAGTTTGAGTGATCGGAACTATTACTCCACTCGAAGTGGACGAATTGATTGGAAAGGGGAAAGTACTAGAACTTCTTCTCCTAATGGACTATACATCAGATTAGGGTTACTAAGACCCTACCCTTGCAAGGGATATTGGACCACTCCTTTGTGGAGAATACCTTCTAATAATTTTGACGCGCCGTCTAGACCTTTCAACTATTTCTTGCTTCTAAAGTCCGACTTGATGGTCTTTTGAATCTAACTCACTTTCCTTTTGGCATACACTAGTAAATTGGTCCCTATTGACTGAGATTCGAAAAATGCCACTTATTAGTGGCTCCCGAAAAATGCACCACCTGTCGGGACCTGAAACGGACCTGACATTGGCTCTGAGGCACTAGCCAAGCCTCACTACTCATTTAAAATCACCCCACACGGTACTGCCGCTAGGAGCGTCTAAGACTTTGAGTTTGTAGTATTTTTCATTGTCCAACGAATAACTATTTCCCTAATCCTTAAAATAATTCCTAAACATGCTGGTGCTATACACTACGTAGCACATACACAGGGAGCACCCCTTGGTTGATTACCATGACTCCACTATGACTCTCTAAGACCTCGGGGATTGGCCTGAATATGCGTTGTGAACATAAAACACATTCAAAACAAAATTCACTCTTTTGATAAACAATCCAGAAGATGATAGATAAACCTCACCAAATAACTCCCAAGGATCCAAATAACTAGCTCCACAGCTTGGTATACCTCACACTCTCAGCATCGTGTCATCACTCATACAAATAGATTCTTTGCATCTAGGATACAATACCATGTAGTGCATCAACGAAAGGCTGAATATGACCATCGTGCTCAAACAAATATTCATTGAAAATTAGCAACGTGAAAGTGCAAAGACAATTCTTTTCATAATTTTTCTTTTCTACGTGATAGTGCTTTGTTGGTTAGGGCTAGCATCGAGTTTCCTTGTGGTACTAGTCTCTTTAGTTTTAAAAAACTGCGAACTCTATATTATATGCACCATCAAACATCAGTATTTCATGTACTTCAACCACTCAACAACCCCGTACTCCCTACTATTTAAAATTTTGCATGCATTGATATGTGTAGGCATGGTTTTTTATGTATTTTTCTTTATTGAAAGTGAAAAAAACTCAATATAATAAAGAAATGAGGTTGAAGTGAGGCTAAACCTCATGCTTTAGCTCCATGATATGTCCACACACATTAATCTTTTTTTTAAATTATTTTTATGACACAAAAGACCTAACTTTTTTTATTTTTCTTTAATTTTCTCTATTTATTTATAGAAAATTATATATAATTACTCATTTTCATATGTAGACTAATTATTCTTATGGAAAGTGATTCTCTTAGCATGTTTCATTCCATGGGAATACCAAATGCACTCCAAAAACCCAAAAATTGCATATTTCTTCTAAAACCGCCTAGTCTTGGATTTTGCGTGTTTTGCATACAATTATTAGACGATGGAATTTTTATAATTATTTCAACATGACTGATCAAACAGAGGATTGGCAATCAAATACAAGCATTACTAACTATTTCAAATAAGAATTCATCATAAAATGATAAATCTACCTTTTTTTCATAAAACCACTCATTATGATGCGTGTTTTTCAGCATTGGAGACCCATTGACGCTCTTCCATAGCCATTGAATATCTATCCAACTTCCATTTACGTCCTTTCCACTCGTGCTTCATCGTTCGACCAAAAACATCCATCTTAGCCCATCCCCCTCAATCATTCTTAAAGTGATGAGAAGCAAGAAATTGATGGAGATCATAGCCAAGATGGTTCCTTGATTGATTGTAGACTCAAAAATTGATTATTTTAATCATGAAAAGGGCATCGAAAGAAACACCTCCCCCCCATGTTTTGTGATTTGTGCATCTTCACTCCCATAAGCTTTAACAAGCTTAAACTTAAGTTTCAAAAAACCTCGATCACTGTGTTGTGTTCACACTTCCTGCAAAATGGATTTTTCAACGTGCTCAAAATTGAGATCCTTTGGGATGGATGACTTCGTGACATTGAAATCCATAGACCTGGCCACCATGACACACTTTTTGGCTCTTTGATCATATATCTACTTCATAACATGAAACCTTGTAGGGATTAAATGGGGGGTCAAATGGACTCTGATAGATGAATGGAGACTTGCATTGGCTTCCTCACATTGAACTCCAACTAGGAAAACTCCACCTCATCAATCTGCAACCGTTTTATTTTGCATAAAAATTTGGTCTTTGACGGCCTACTGAGTTATTTTCCTCCGCTTAAAAAATGGTCTTTAAAATCCACTCTCACATAAATAGCAAGGGGCATCCTAATGAATATGATATTGATCAATCCAATGTGTGCACAAAAGGATTGGAAGGTGACTGATTGCTACCTAACTCATTACCTACATTAGCCATTGATAGCCAACTAGTCCCCAAAATAGCCCTCAATTAATAATGTCGAGTACTTTATGAGGAATCAGCTGATAAGTCACTCACTCAAAGATCTACAACATGTCCACGGTTGCATAATAGTACAACTACAAAATGAGGTCCTTCACCTAAGGATCCCATTAAATTGGTTGATCACTAACTTTGAATCTTTTTTTACCAATAAATAAAGAATACCATAATGTTTTACTAAATTTAGTTACTTGAGTAATGCCTTGTACTCTACCATATTATTAGTAAAAGTAGTGTCTAAATGCATAATTTTCTTTTTTCATAATCACTCTATGACAAGGATATCTAATGACAACCCTACACTCATATGTTTGGCAAGCTCTTGGGAACCTCCATCAAAATACAATATATAGATCAATGCTTCATTGATGTGCTATGCCATATACATCAACCTACTTGTATGTATGGTAATCAAAGTCCAGTTGAGAGGTAGGGTGTGTGACAAGTATAATCTCTCCTTCCTTACTAAACTCAATAGGAACACTAGAAATAATCTTATAATAATGGTGACAATAGACCTTAATATCCCACGTGCAAGATTCATCTAGCCACTCAATAATGCGGTAACCCTTACTCCACCAAATGACTCTACCTTGGTGGTAGCACTACTCTAAGTATGAATGCTCAATATACGAAATGACTTTTCCTATCCAATAGCCTTGGTTACACACGGTAAGTTTGGATTGGATCTTGGAGAGCTACAAAGGTGCCAAGTCCTATGTTAGTTCTTTTATATAATAGGGCTTCATCGTATTGAAGTTCACTTTAGTCTTAAAATCTACTCCTTACAAGTTTACTAAAAGGGCTGTAGAGCCATTCTTCCCTATAAAAACAATTTGATAAGGGACATCCCACTTGGGCTTTAATTTTCCTAAAAAAAGATCATGATGTGAATCGTAGTATAGGACCAATTTATATTTCTAGGTACGCTAATCATGTAACTGTTTTATCCGCTTCTTCCTTATCTCTTGATGCAACAAAGTTTGCAATCTGATTTCATCAAGATGTGCTCAAGAAGTTAACTACTCTTGCAATGCATCTATCTCACCTAAATAATTATTTAAAGCAAACCACAAGGTAGGCAAGTCAATGTCGAAGGGCAACACACACTCTATCACATATATTAACTTGAATGGATGTACCTTATCACTCTTTTGAATGTCGTATTGTAAGCCCAAACATCCACATAAAGTTTTTTATCTCAATCACACTAGCCCTCTACAAATAGAGTCTTAGATAAAATCTCCACAAGCTGCATATCGGTGATCTCCACTTGCCCATTCACTTGGGAATAATAAGGTGTAGTTTAATTTTTCTTAAATTTTAGAGCTTCACTCAAAGGTTCTACAATCTTATTTAAGAAATGTGTCCCACAGTCATACATAACTCTTTAGGTGAATAAAAATGGAAAACAATTTATTCAAGAATGAAACTATCCATTTCCTTGGCATTATCCTTGATCATAGTATGAGCTTTAGACCACTTGGTGAAATAGTCCATCACCACAATCATATAATGCTTCCATGTTGTAGATGAAGGATGCACAAGTCCAAAAAAATAAATGCCCCACTTTTCAAAGGGCAAAATCACTAGAATGGGATTAAGCATCCATTTAGGATTTTCCCTAGCATCCTACCTCTAACAGATATATCGCAACACTTTACATAGGAAAAAGTACCTTGGAAAACTATCAACTACCAATATCCACCATGTAATGCCTTCTGGATGGTAATTCATTCAACAAAATGATCCCTACTTGTTAAATCATGGCATATCTCTCAAAATAATGGCAATGCTTGATGTGTAATCTCTCTCTTTTTAGACTTAGAAAGAGTCTCTATCAGGTTGCCTATGGGCATTGCCTATGGACAGGTAATGCGTAAGAAATGCATACCACAATGGCATTGAGGCTACGTCAATCTTAAATAGATCCTTTTAGTCATTGATATTAGCCCACTCTTCCTTAGGCTCACCAAATATACTAGACATTTGATAATTCCTTGCAATTTTGGTGGCTTGCTTCAAATCTCATAGCCAGACTCTTGCAAAGATACTAGCCACTTGGCTAGGTGATCAAGGGGTTAAAGCTTGTTCAATAGTAGGTGTAACCCCTTAGTCATGGTGAAAAATACCACCTTCCCATAAAGAATAGTGTTTAAAATTCTTGGTGGCAAATACCATAGCCAATTAGACCTTCTCTACATAGCTATAATTAAGCTCTAAAACATCCAACTTCTAGCTTGCAAAATCAATGACATGATAATGCTATGCCACGAAAATTTAGAGTAGGAAACACAAGTAGTTCTCTTGGGAGATTTAACACTAATTTTTTGGATAATTCCACCTTAACTATCCTCAAATGCCACTTTACATGGTTTCCTCCATTTCAAAATATAGCTATGAAGCAAGAGATTCATTAGAGGTAATGAGTGCTTAGCCAATGTGTTAATAAACTGATGATAATAGCCTATAGATGAAACAAAGCTGTGAACCTGGCGAGGTCTAATGGGTGGGCTAATTGCCACAATAACAACTACCATTTTAGGATCAATGGCAATGCCGCTGCACTCACAAAATGAGCCACTAATAAACCATAAGGCACCTTGAATATGCAATTCTAAGGATTTAATGCTACACAATACCCACAACAATGCTCAAAGCACTTTTGTAGAATAATAAGTTGTCTCTCGAAAATTGTGACAGCCCCCAAATCATCTATAAAAACCTTAAGCTCTTCAGGGGAGATATTGATAAACGTCTTTTGCTAGGACCCAAAGCATTACATAAACCAAAAGCTTCATGGTATGCATAGGTACTAAAGACTATAATGAGTGTCATTTTCAATTTTCCTTTGCTAGGACCCAAACATTACATAAACCAAAAGCTTAATGGGACTAAAGACTAGAATGAATGTCATTTTCAACTTATTCTCCTCAGTTATGGCCATTAGGTTGTAACCTACAAAATAGTCCATGGAGTACACCTCTTTCCATATTTAAGATTTAATGGGTAAAGGGGGTAGAGGATAGTAGTCCTTTACTATTTACTTCTTTTGCTTCTTAAAATCCATGTATAGGTAGATTTGATTATTGTTTTTCTACCTTATCACAGTACCCATGAACACATTTGGTGTGTTCAACAAGAAAAATCAAACTTGCCTTCCTCGAATGTATCAATTCCTCAAAAAGAGGTTCAATCAACTAAAAAGGCATTCGTTTGACATTTTTTCCTACATGCTTTTGTTGATAAATATGTCATATCCTATGGTTGTATGTATCTAAAGTACAACCATATGTAAAGTGTCTTTAAGTTTGGGATATCTATCTTTTGAGGATACCATTTTAGTGTGTGTGGACTGTTGGAGAAATAGAGGAGAATAATGGAGGAGAAGAAGACATTGAGCTCCTGACTTTCCATCTGAGTGGCCTCACTGACTCCCTCCACTTTAGTTTTATCAGTTGGTATCAGAGCATAGGAGGAATATTAGAACTCAGGGAGAACTCTATGAATCAGATGTGGGGTATGCTGCAATAATACGCATGGTTGCATCAATTTTCCCTGCAGCTTTGTCTCCAGTTTCAGGATCATCGATCATTTCGAGAATCCCAAGGCAGAAAATAGATGGAATTTTCAAAGACACTGCTAAGTTCTGCGTGGTAGGCGCAAGATGAACGTGACTGATGGAGCCACAGAAGATGTTTTTTGCATCAGAAGATCCCAAAAAAACAGCAGACACAACGCAGGCAGACCCCGATGCACCGTAGGTCATCTACAGGCCTTGAATGCAGTTGCTGGTGGACGAGCTTGGTAGCCCCCTCTGTTGAATCCATATCCAGCCTCACCTGTGCCATATCCATAGCTACCATTGCCATAAGAAGCACGACCTGTTGCCTACCCAGTAAGAGATGCTGATGGCCAGGCTAGAGTTGCATATCCAGGCATACCTATAGCTCCACCAGTTGCATACCCAGCAGGGCTCACATCACCAGTAAAGCTATTGCTTGAATTACCCCACGGACTTCTTGGTGCCACTGGAGCATTAACATACCCTGCTGCTGGAGCCCCTGCAATGCCATATGTAGGTCCTGTTGCATATGGAGCTGCTGGGGATGCACCTCCATATCCACCAGTGTCAGCCCCTACAGCCCCTGGTTATGGGGCCCTTTCAACATAGGACTGCACCTAAGCCTTCAATTGATGCATATGTGTGCACATGGAACTCCTTCGTCCAATCAGGAGGTTGCAGGATGGGTGCCTCAATTAGACACTACTTCAGAGTGCTGAAGGCTTTGTCACATTCTTCCGTCCAAATAAACTCTGTATCTTTCCTCAGAAGCTTGTGCAAGGGGGTTTCCTTTGTTGCAAAATGGGCTATGAACCTTCTGTAGTAACCCACATGGCCTAGGAATCCCCTCAATTGTTTGAGGTTGGTGGGTGTTGTCAGAGCTGCGATCTTCTCGATCTTTGCAGGGTCTATTGATATCCCTTGTGCAGAGACAATGTGGCCCAACAGAACTCCAGAAGAGACTCCAAAGATGCATTTGTCGGGGTTGAGGGAGATCCCATACTCCCGGCATCGGTCAAAGCATTGTTCCAAATGTTCCCAGTGTTCACGGATCAAAATATGGACACAGAAGTCATCCAAATATACCTCAATAAAGTTGTGTAGATGATTTTGGAATGCAGACATCATGACTCACTGGAAGGTAGCACGGGCATTGCAGAGCCCAAACGGCATCACTCGATAAGCGTAGGTCCCCCATTCTGTGGTGAAGCTTGTTTTAGATTGGTTCTCTTCTACTATTTGCACTTGGTTGTATCCACTGAAGCCATCTAACAAGGAGTAAAGCTCATGTCCTGCCACTGTGTCTAACAACTAGTTTGTAAAAGGGATAGGAAAGTGATCCTTCTTTGTCTTGGAATTCAACTTGCGGAAATCCACACATATACGAAGCTTGCCATTCTTCTTGGGTACAACCACGATGGGTGAGACCAATTCACTGTTGGCCATTAGATTGATGAACTCCGCTTCCAAAAGCTTCAGCAGTTCTACTTTCACCAGTGTGGAATAATTCGGGTTCATTCGCCTCTGTCGTTGTCGTACTATCTTGGCATCAAGCTCCAAGTCAATATGATGTTGACATATTGTGGGATCAATCCCCTTTAGGTCTTTGTAGGACCATGCAAACATGTCCAAATTCTCTTTCAACAAGTTGTAGAAGGTTGAAAACTCCTCTTCTGGTAGGCTGCTACCCACCTTCAAGTGGTGTTTAGTGCCATCTACATCCACAAAGGTTAACTGCCTTTCACCTTCTACTTCACGGATGAAGGTCCCATGGACTGCTTCTGGGTACAAATCCGACTCCTTCAAGGGGGTGGTGTCCTCTTCTTATGTCCCACTAGACCCGTCTTCATTTAGTAAGGACTTAGGTTGCCCCTTGAAATGGTAAAATGGGATCAGTGATGTCTCGGTTTTGGTTTGAATGTTAATTACCTTAGAGCTTGAGGACTCCTCTTCAGAGGATACATCCAGGAATGTTACATAACAGGGCCCCTCGGAATTCTATTGTGGCCTTGGGACTGGTACTTGTTGACAAGGAGCATCATCATCATCCTTTCTTGACAAGTGTGGATGGGTACGACAAGAACCACTATTAAAAGACGGCTTATTTTTCTTGATCCACTTCTTATATAGGCTTTGCCTATGGAAAGATCCATTTACCAATCCAAAGGGTACCATTTCCATTCTATCCCACCGCATGGAGTCTTCTGCTTCTGAATCTTCAGGAACTCCCTTCTCATCTATGCCTTCTGTGGGTGGAGTGATTTCTTCTGTCTCACTTTCAAAGTCTCCTTCTTCAGATTCATCATCATCCTCTTCAGACTCCGGCTCTGCCTCTGTAGGTGCTCTATAAGAGAAGAACAGGTCCTCTGCTTCACCTTCTGCCTCTGTCTTTGGCTCTGCTATGGCCATGTAATAGGGAGAGCAGTACATCCATGCTTCTATCTCACTGTCAGAACTGATTTTGAAAATCGTTCCTTGTTCAGGCAGGAAGTATTCACCCATTGATAATGTCTTTGCATCTTTTGGGAGTTGGCTTACAGTACCCACTGTTAGGGAATGTGCCTCTATTTTCTTGGGAAGGATCTGTTTGACATCATCTTCTTTTGCTGATGTTCCATCTGTAGCCTCATTGGGGGAGTCAGAAGATAATTCCAAGGAGGTAGATCCATGTCCTTTTTGAGTACCATATAGCTTTAGCACCACTTTATTGGGTCCTCTACCCAGGGTCAAGGTTCCTTTGAACCAATCCGTCCTTGCTCTGGCTTCAAAAAGCCATAGTCTGCCTAGTAACAAGGGGTAGGATGTACCATAAGAGTTTGGCTTCACCACCAGATAGATTAGCCAATAATCTTTTCCAGCCACTGTAGTCTTCACATACGGGAGAATGCCCAAAGGCTTGATTCTACTCTGATCCGCCAGTCTGATGAGCCATTGAGTTGGTTGCATACCTTGTAGGCCTAGATCCTTCATTGTCACATCCGTCATAATGTTCACTGATGAGCCACCATCAATCAGTGCATTTGCAATAAAGCAGCCTTCTATCCACACGCCAATCTCTGGGGTACCACGATCTAGGAAGGCGTTAGCCACATCCACTTCTTTTAGAGGGTCTAGAGCTTTGTTGGACTTTGTTGCTGTTGAGGGAGCAATCCTTAAGCCACGTCTTCTTGTCAGTATACTTTTGAACCTTTTTCAAAAACTGGGAGACAACATCAACAATTGTCAGAATGTGAGGTTTGGTTTAAAGGTATCCAGATCTCTGAACAGATCATATTCCTTAATAGGATCCACTGGCTTCTCCAACCGGTTAGGGAATGGGGCGACACCCATTTGCATTTTCCTTTTTCCTTCCAATAGGGGCATCATGGGGACTTCCTCTGCCACTTGTGGCACTTCCTTCTCTTCTATCTCCTGGACTTCTAATCCTGTCTCTGGAACTATCTCTGTGACTCTCTGTGGCACTGTAGTGCTCTGTATGGCACTGTCAGGCTCTGTTCTGTTCTGTTCTTATGTTGGAAGATTGAACTTCACTGTTCTAGCAGGATGATTATTTTCTTTCTGGACAGGTGGTTCCTTCTTCTTTGCACGCGTGATGGCAGCAACTTCCAATTCCACTAAATTGGAGGTAGGCTCTTAGGCCTTGGACGGATTATCAGTAGTAGTGTTTTTCACTGGGGCTGGGCTTGGACAGTCTTTTGCAGTGTGGCCTTCTCCTTTGCATTGACTGCATAAGGGCTTGTAATCCACTGACCTTCTGGGATTTGGACAATTTGGTGAAATGTGTCCCTTTTCTCCGCATCTGTAACACTCCACTTTTGATCTCTGACCACCACCAGAATGTCCTCCTCTATAACTTTGAGAGGGAAACCTCCTTGGACCGAAATTAGGACCAAACTCTCTAGGCTTGGGTCCAATATCCTGTGTTGTCATTTTGGATTCCATCAAGTTGAATCTTGCGTCTTCTTCCTTCCTTCTCCTATCATGCATCTCTTTTAGAGAGCAAATATCCTCTCTATGGTTCTTCCTAAGACAGTAGGAGCCAGAAAGCTCCAGGGACTGTTGGCTTTCGTGTACATTCAGTGGCTAAATGGCCTACTTGATGACACTTACCACACCATATATTTGACCGCATCACATCTCTTCTTGCTCCTGCAATGTTGGATATGCTGGCGGTAATCACTTTCAGTGTCTGCAACTGCTCTGTAATCACATCCATCAACTCCTTTTTTATATTTGCAACTGAGTTGGATATATAATCCTTCAAGCTTTCTCCTCCTGAGGCACTGGTAGTAGGGTTTTGAGGAGTCTCTGTAATCACTGCATAAACAGGTTGGGCTGGTGCAGAGGGGTCTCTGTTTTGATTCTGATTCATAGCTCCTGTTTGAACTGTTGGCTGTTGGCTCCAGTTGGTAGGGTTCCACTGTTGCTGCTGATTTGGCATTGGGGGAATTGTTTGGGACCATTGTTGTTGTGGTTGAACCATCATTTGAGGCATTGATTGTGGCCACTGTGGATTTGGTGCACTGTACTGTGATACTGGGGGCATCTGTTGGTAGGGGTAGGGGACAGTCCCTGGGCTTTCATTTGGTGGGTACATCATTCCTGGCATCAGAGAAGGTGGGACTCCTCTTCTTGGATTCATCACCAATCTAGCTTCCACTTCATCGTACAGTCTTGCACCTTCTGTTGCAGCTTGCAGTGTGGCTGGTCTTTGCAGCTCCACAAACTTACAGACTTCTGGTTGTAATCCTATGAGGAAGACTCCCTTCTGAATGCCATCATCTAGATTATGGTTAGTTAATCTCTTCAGGATGGATTCCATTCGCGAGATGAGAGTGGAGTTTTGATGCCACGAAGTGCATAAAAATAGCTAAAAATTACGAATATCAAGGGAAAAATATTCAACGTTGAAGGCGGCGGCTCCAGCTAGGACGATTTTAAGTGTCAAAGTGCTTTAAAGGCGCCCGAGCGACACTTGTTGATTTTTGATAATTTTTCAGACTGCCGTGTGGTTGTCAGGAGTTGTCGGCCAATGTGGGATGTCAAGTCGGACGCCTAGGATTTTTTAGAGCTCGATTCGGAGTCCAGACGGGGAAATGGCCAAGGAAACAGTCAAGATTTGAAGGGGTGGACAAAATTTGGCCAAAATGGGTAAGTGACCTTTGGGAGCTTGGGGCCCTTCAAATTTTATGAGACATAGGATGAAAAAAATGTGGGATGAGGGTGTGAGATATGGCGACATGAGCAGGGCGCATTTTTCGCTCCATCATCATGATTGATGATTATCAGGCTGAAAGTAACCCCCCCAATTGATCATGGGGCTTGGTTCCCTCCTGGATGCTGACTCTATCGCCATGCTTCGCCCGTCAAATGGTGGCCTCAATGGAGATCTCTGATTTCAGTCTTTCTCTCTCCTCCCTCTCTCTCCCTTAAGGGGCTGCTCTTGTGTAGAAGAAGACAATGAAGAATGATGGAGGAAAGCTTGTCCGAATGAGATCGGATTGCTTCCGGGTGGATGAAGACATGAAGAGTGCTGATTTTGAAGATGCTGGACATTGAATGAGGGCTGACACGTAGTCCCATAGCAAAACTGAGATCCCGAGACACAAAGGCTAAGCGGTAATTCAATTTTAATGAAGAAAAAATGAGTTTTTATGCTATCTCTACAAAGAAATACACATAAAACGACTCTTACACCTATCAACGATTGCAAAACATTAAATGGTAGGGTGAGAGGGGAGTTTGAGCATCAAAGTATAATCTTAAATTTGATTTATGTGTTGCATCATGGCTATAGGACATTGTTTTAAAATAAAGGAAAAGGCAGCATGAGCATAAGGCTCGGTGTCTCTCCTCGTTTCAATACATAAACGTTAGCATGGAAATCATGAAAAGATTGGTTTCTCACGATGCACAATGCTGATTTTCTATTGTTTGTGCACTAAACCATTCACATTATGCACTATGCATGGTTCATGGTATCGAAGGAAAATCTCCTAGCCTGCATAGCAATTGTTTTCTTAGGACTTTGACCCACGATTGAGAGTGTGAGGTTATCCCTTGCCGTAGGGTAGAGGGTCGGTTTCCTAAGGGACTATGAAGTGAGGAAGCATGGTATATTTCCTGGAAATAGGAGAAATATAAAAGAGAGGGGTTTGTGCTTATTTGTGTTATATGTTTAGCAGCGCATCAAAGGGCCAATCCCTGCAATGTAGGAGAGCTGCAGTGGGGCTCCGACTATTAGTCAGTGGAGTGCCTTCTATGTGTGTGTGATTGTGGCATTGCCAATATATAAGGGTTCTCCCTTTGAGGAGTTTAAGGGAAATGTTGGACTATAAACTATAAACGCATAGATCAAGCTTTAGGGCAGTTTGTCCTTTAGCATTTGATTGACGCTCCTGGTCCGCAAGGCCATGAGGGTGTTTGTGTGTCATGAGCATGAGGTCCGGCTAGTGCTATAGCCAATGTCGACCCATTTTAGGTCCCATCAGTGGTGCGTCTACCGGGAGCCGTGTGTAAGTGGTGGTTTTCGGATCTAGGGTTTCTAGGGACCAAAAGGAAGTTGGTTTATGTCCTCTGACAAGGACCGTCAAGCTGAAATCCAAAAAGCAGAATGTGCTGAGAGGGCTAGATGGCGGTTAGAGATTGTAAGCCATTATTCTCCGAGTAGCCCAGTACATATACGAAGCAGTGGTCTTAGTCATTTAACTACTCCACCTATTCCATTAGGTGCAAGAGGAAGTGTAAGATATTTCTCTCCTCCACCAAGTTTACCCACTTCAAGTGGGGGGGTGAATTCACCCGCTCAAGCTCCTATTGCTAATCCGATTGTCACCATGGTACAGCCTATTGCGATTCCTGCAGGGACGCTGGATTTACCAGCCTTAGGAGTTCCCTTGCCCATTTTTAATGGGTTAGCGGAAGAGGATGCAGAATTTCACATTTGTGAATTTCAAAGATTGATGTTCAATTATCGCATCCAAGACGAGGGACATCTCATGATGTTCTTCAATATGACATTAAAAGGAAGGGCTGTGATATGGTATCATAGCATAGAGTCTGGAACCATAACCACCATTGATCAATTCTATGCAGCTTTCCGAGTGGAATATGCCCCTGAAAGAGGTGGCCAATATTGGTTGCGGATCTTGAATGTAACACATCAAGATCCTCACAAGAATGTGAAAGCTTATGCCAAGAAGTTTAAAGAAGTATTCCGTAAGTTACAAACTTACATTCCCATTCCGCCGGCTACCCAATTGCAATACTTTTTGCATGGGTTGGATTTTAATATCCAAGTACAATTGAGTAGTGTGGCCTTGGCAGACATAGACACCGCTATTACGCTGGCAGAGGGAGTATAAGCACGATTACAAACGGCCTACTCCTCTTGAATGAATGTTAATGGGGGTTTAATACCTAGTGGCAATCCAACATTGACGAATGGAAGTCAAGGGATGCCTATGACTAACCCTATTGGGAGAGGGAGTATGGTTTCGAATGTACCTTTATTACTGGCTCCTCCCAGTGTGATTATGCCTATGGCAAGTCAGTTGGCTCCATCAAATGTTGGAGGCCAAGTTTCAAATTTGAATGTTGTTCCTGTGGGTCAACAGCCAATGCTAAATCAGATTGTTAGGCCAATGGAACGACGGGTCGACGATCAAGGCTCTGAGTCAAGTGCATATAATGTTCTTGGCAAAGTTAAGGATATGATGAAGCATTATACCGATATGAAATCCGAACAATATCGACAAATAGATATAGATGTTAATTTCTTGAAGAAGCAACAAAATCTGATAGGGAGTCCACGCCCTGAAGAGGGTGGACCCTCTAGATTTAGTTGTAAATGGTGTGGTGGACAGCACTTCCCTAGAAACTATCCAAATGTGAAATGTCACATTTGTGGGAAGTCTGGTCATTTAGCTGCTACCTGTTGGAGTAAGATTAGTTCTCTCCAACAAGGGAGTAAACAGCTGGGCCTAGTGAATCATAGAGAGCAAGAAAATTACTTGCAGTAGAATGATGCACCAAGACAAATATTGCAGAGGGGAAAAACAACTATAGAAGAGTTGCCACAAGGCAACGGAGTCAGCCTTATTGAAGCTGTATGAGTCAATGATGCTAAAACCTCTAACTTAAGAGCCGTAACAAGAGGCCAAAAGGCTAAAGAGGTTGATAAAGATAATGCAAAACCGGTTGAGGTAAACCTTAAGCAAGGGGATAAGGAGACGCAAGTCCAAAATCCTAGCATAGAAGGGGGACTGCTAAGGCCGGTTGATAGAAAAGGCGACCCTAAGAAGGATGAGGCAGTGCCAAGAAAGAAGGCAAGAGCCAAGAAAGAAGCACCAAAACCGGTCCAAAGACCAAAAGAGAGGATGGTTTGGTGGGAAAAGAGAGCTTTGGCTAGTTATCATGACTTTGATTTAGCAAGTTCTCTCTGTGAAGTTAAACCAGATGTGAACCTCTTGCAATTGATCAAATTTTCTCCAGGAGTACACAAGGAATTTAAGAAGATCCTGCGTATTGGGTATATTGTAGAACCCTTGGGCATAGCACGGGTAGGGAAAGATTGGTTTGACCATGCTGAAAAGAACTGCCCTAGGGTTCCAGCTTATGTAGATGGAATATTAGTGGCACATGCCATTGTAGACACTGGATCCTCCGTCAATATCATGAGTTCAGAGTTGATGGAGAGGTTGGGTCTAGGCATCTAGAAAGACAACTCCACCCTTCTGAGAATGGCTGATGATAGTCTAAGACAACCAGAAGGTTGCGTTACTAAGGTCCATGTTACAGTTGCGAGTGTAGAATGTTTCCTGGACTTTAGGGTGATAAGATTTGCAGGACATCCTAGCTATCGGGTTTTGCTAGGTAGGCCTTGGATCTTACGAACAGATTGTCAAGTCGATATACCCGCCGGTCGAGTGGTTCTAGGTAGAGGTGCTAATCGAGTAATAGTCGATGCTTATCCAGAGTCTCCTCAAAGTGAGAGAGCTCCTTTATCTTCCACTGAATTAGAGACAACAGATGATCCATCTGGTAGTGAGACATCATCCAGTGATGAATCTAAGGAGGGGTCCACTACAGAGGATATCTATCAGATAACTCTAAATGAGCCGATAGAGCCTCAAGATAGGATAAGAGACACGGATGTGATTGAGTTGGACCTTGGCACGCCGAATGATTTGCGGCCAATTAAATTAGGTTCCATGCTCAGTTCAGCAAAAAGGGAGGACTATGTGTCCTTGATTCAAGAATTCCGCGATATCTTTGCTTGGAGTTATGATGAGCTAAGAGGCATTCCTCCTACTATTCCTGTAAAACATGGCAGTCGTCCTGTGCATAAAAAAGTAAGGCGTATGCCTTTTGAATTGAGGAACGGTTTGTTTGAGGAGTTACAGAAGCTAAGAAAAGATGGTTTAATCTTCCCTGTACAACACACCGAATGGTGTTCACCAGTTGTTATCAGGAAGAAGAAAAACAACCAGATCCAATTATGTGTAGATTTTAGAGAGCTGAATAAGCAGACAGTTAAGGATTACTACCCATTGCCATTTATTGACCAGATTTTGGATCAATTAGCGGGTAGGGAGATATATTTGTTTATGGATTGCTGTGCAGGATATAACCAGATGGCAATTGTAGAGGAAGACAAGCTGAAAATGACTTTTATTACTGTCTTTTGTACTTTTGCGTACCATGTGATGGCCTTTGGTTTATGTAATGCACCTGGATCGTGGCAACGAATAGCAGACAAGACCTTTGGTGACATCTCCCCAGATGAGATGAAAGTATTTATTGATGACCTGGGGGCATCCACTGTAAGGGAAAGGATGTTGATTATTTTAAGAAAATGCTTTGAGCGTTGCAGACAATGTTATATCACTCTTAACCCACTGAAGTGTGTCTTTAGGGTACCTTATGGGCTATTGCTAGGCCATGTGGTCAGTTCAGTGGGAATAGCAACCGACCCTGAAAAGATCAAGGTCATAGTTGCTATGAGTCCACCACGCACTCGAAAGAGGTTCATAGCTTTCTGTCATCAATAGGGTACTATCGAAGGTTCATCAATGCCTTGGCAGAAAGAACGTTGCCATTAACGAGTTTATTATCCTTTAGTTGTTCATTTGAATGGAACGACCCTTGTAAGGTAGCTTTTGAGGATGTGAAATAGGAGCTAGTAAAAGCACCTGTTTTAAAAGCACCTAAAAGAGGTGAGGTGTTCTATATATTTTCAATAGCCACCATGCATAGTATCAACTACTGCTTATAGCCCAAATCTAGGAGGAAAAGAGGTATCATTCGATAGCTTTCGCTAGTCGAAAATTGGGCATTTCAGAGATCAATTATACCTACATGGAGAAGTTGTGTCTTGCGATGGTCTTTGGGACTAAGAAATTCAGGCACTACATCCTCTATGAAAAGGTAGTGTTCTATACAAAGGCGGAAGGGCTTAGATTGCTTATGAACAAGCTGCAGCCGCCTGATCGTTTGGCAAAGTGGTTAATCACTTTGCAAGAGTTTGATTATGAGATTAAGAGTAAGCTACCGAGGTTGCAGGGTATTGTGGAATGCCTTGTGGATTTCGGGGAGCCGAAAGAGACTTTGGCTGAAGGAAGTGATATTGAGGAAATGTTTAAAATTGATACAGCTTCTATCCCATCTTGGTATGCTGCTATTACGCATTATCTATCAACAGGAGAGAAGGGAGCTGGTTTGTCAAAGTCTGAAAAGAGGAAGATCAAACAATAGGCATTGAAGTTTTCCTTGATCGCAGGGACACTATATCGGTAGGGTGTTGATGATATTTATCGCCGATGTGTGATGCCTAACGAGGTTCCTTTCATCTTGGAGGAGTGTCATGACTCTGCATCATGTGGAGGGCACTTTGCAAGACGGTTGACGGCACAAAAAGCTTTAAGAGCCGGATATTGGTGGCCGTCCATCTTCCAAGATTCTTTTGAGTATGTAAAGAGATGTGATACCTGTCAAAGGCATGACAGTAGAGAGAATAGGAAACATCCACTTACGGCTATCATGGCTATCCTTCCATTTGAGAAGTGGGGCATTGATTTTGTGGGTCCTATCACCCCGTCGTCTATTACCCAAAAGAGATACATTATAGTAGCCACTGATTATTTTACAAAATGGTCAGAAGCGCGAGCGACGAGGTAGGACAATGCAAAAGAGACTACAAGTTTCCTTTTAGAACAGATCATCTGCCGTTTCGGTCCACCGAAGGAATTAGTGTCGGACAGTGGAACCCATTTTTTGAATAAGGTGATCAAAATCTTGACTGAGGCTTGGAAAATCAAGCACAATAAAACGACTCCTTATAATCCGCAAGCAAATGGGCAGGTGGAAAGTACTAATAAGCAGCTTGTGGGTATCTTGTCTAAGATAGTCTTTGAGAAGAAACAAGACTGGGACAGTAAGCTGTATGTGGCAGTATGGGCGTACAATACAATGTTCAAGCGAGCTACCGGCCATACTCCATTTAAATTGGTTTATGGAGAAGAGTGTGTGTTACCCCTTGAAATCGAGTTGTCGACCATACGGTTTGCAATTAACTACTCTTTGGGAGATGAGGATTCCCTTTTTGAACATTTCACGACCATAGCCCACTAGCCAAGCGTTGGATGAAGTAGTTGCATGACCTTAGAGCAAAGAAGTATACCTTTAAAAAAGGGCAATTAGACCTCTATTATGATGCACGTAGGGAGCTGTTTCCAGGGAAGCTGGAACCTAAATGGGATGGTCCCTACAAGATTGTTAGGTTCGGGAAAAATAGGTCTACGGCCCTATTAGCTTATCTACAGGGAGTAGAGTTTAAAAATAAGGTTAATCTTAATAAGATTAAACCTTATTATTACTAAGTATGCTAATACAGAGAAATGCATTGCAGGTCCATGCTGGGGATGATTGGAGACCTACGAAAGAGCTTAAAGTCGGTTGATGGGTCAGTTAATTCCTTATTTGGAGCACCCATATCTGGAGGAGCAGAGATACCATTAGGGCAAACTTATCTGGTGGAGCAAAGGATACAAAGTGATTGAGTAAGAAGATGGAACCTTTGTGTGGGAGATTAAAGTCTTCTGCCCATCACTGCTTACGGCTGTTGACAAGTATCCCTGTTAAGTTCAATGAAGAAGGTGGGATGGAGCTGCCAGTTCATCCTCTCAACATACTAAACTTTGATTACCACAATTACGAATAAAGGAGTTCGCGATGGCAGGCTGTGTAAATCCATTGTGGACGTATACATTATATTTTGACGGAGCGTCCAGGGTCCCTAATAAAAAAGGGAGTGTTGGAGTAGTAATCCGAGATCCTCGACGTAGAGTGACGATGAAGTTAGCTGCTTATCTCGGGGTAGGATTCACTAACAATATGGCAGAGTATAAAGCCTTGATTATGGGACTGCATATTGCCAAACAAGGTGGTATTCGTCGATTGTTAGTAAAAGAGGATTCCCAGTTGATTCTGAATCAGCTAGATGGGACATATGCGGAATCCCATTCTCTGTATGTACCATCGAACTGCAATGATGCTACTTGAAGAGTTTGAGAGAGTGTCTTTTCAGCTAATTCAATGTTACTGGAATCAGTTTGCAGATTCACTGGTAAATCTTGCTTATGAAGAAGACCTTTTCTTTAACTGTGGTCCTAGTTTGGATATTGTTATCACTAATGAAACAGGACCCGGTTGCTTGTGGGGAATGTTATCAGAGCATGCAATATATGGCAGACAATGGTTGATATGGGTGATGCAAAGAGTAGCCGAGAACAATCTACCATTATTATCTTGGACCCATAGGTTGATTAGACAACATATTATGTGTACGCCTCTTGCTATATATGCAGGAGGGATGGGTCATAACCTTATGCATTTAGTTTAGGGCTACGAGCCTGCTTTTCCTCCTTGGAAAGGAGTCTATTATTGTATATTTGGATTCTTTCAGGGAGGGATGTGTAGGTGTTATTCTGTTTGATCTCATTAGGCCAAGAGGGCCAGTTTTGCGAGGTGTTAATGTTTTATTTCATTAGGCCAAGAGGGCCAGTTGTCTGTTTAGTGCAGGTACTGTTAATGGTTTCTTGTTTTAGTTTTGTGCTAGACAGGTTCGAAGAAGAGCTTGGAAGGAGCCTTTTGTTGCATGGAAGCTTCTCGTGGCCCTATCCAGGTGATATCTCTCCTTTATGAGTAATGTGTTTTTATATTATATATGTTTGTGTACTTGTAGGGGATTTTCTTTTCTTATTGGCGACTGGCGTCCAAGGCATGAAGTCCCAGGTTTAGGTTAGGTATGTCTGAGGGAGGCTTGAGTAGTCGTTGCCTCCTGTAAAGACATTGTCAGGCATTGAAAGACCTGTTTTAGAAGGCAGTTCTAGTGACCTATTCTGCTAGCCTACTAGGCAGCCATTCTAGGAGTTCTTCTTAGTTGTGAGGCAGTTAGAGAAGCCTGCCAGAAGAAAAATAATGATCATAAGGGAAGAGAAACCCTGAATATCTTAAAAACACCTAAATATATACAAAGGTGTGTAAAAAGGGGTTCTAACCCCTATCAAAAAATCGAAAAGAAAGGAAAATTTATGAGCAGTTGATCATCGCCTTGTGAACGCCTGGTAGGTTCCTCGGGATGAGTCAGACCCGAGGCTGATGCCTTGTCTTCCTAGGGGCGGCATCTTACTAGAAAAGAAGAAAGTAAGGAAGGTTGGAGCGAAAATAAAAGTGAGCATCAAAAAATGATTAAGTGTCGCCTTGCGAGGGCTTGGTAGGTTATTGGGTACCGAGACAGGACCTGAGGCCAATGCCCTGTTCTCCTTGGGTCACTACGCTCAGCACCCTCCTTTTTACATGCCCACGTATGTCAATAAAATAAAACCCTAAAAGAAGAAATGTGCTACAAGAAAATACTTCATTATCAGCCCCGTGTCATTCCTTGGGAGTGCTAAGTAGCGTCTTCTAGATATATCTCTCGATGGATTGCTAAGACGTGTCCCATGATTTGAGGAACGGGCACGCTACAAGATTGATGATGACTTTGGAGAGGTCTTTCTTTAATAGCCTAGGAAGGTAGTTTGGTCCACCTATCCAACTATATTATGAACATTTCCTAGTTGGCCAAGAAATATTTTCTTTACCATCCTGATCAGGGGACACTACCCCTAGACCCCTACTATCAAAAGGTCCATTGGCCCCCTTGAGACCCCCTAATATGGCTTCCATGGTACTCAAACCCCAAAATAGGGTCCTTAATCACTCCCACACCCTAAAACTCGATGCATTGCATCTCAATTTTCTACCAACATAACTACTTTATCTAATCCAGAGGCTAGATCCACAAAGGTCACCTTTTTTTCCATTCGGTCATATATACCTCATCCAATATATAAGTTAAGATCCAACCAATCTCCATGCTTACACATGGCTTCTCCTCATAATGGAGGCCTTACAACTTAGAGTACCATGGATCCTTGGTGATACCTTACGAGGTGGGGCATTAAGCATATCTAACATCCCCCTCAATGTCCACCCGCAACCCAACATTGAGTCTCTCAAAATGAACTCAAAGCAGACCTTTGGTAAAGATATCTACACCATTTTTCTCTATTTTCAACTACTATTCCATCCTCAATCAAGTCACATATATAGTTATACTAGATCTCAAATTCTTTGGTGCATGCATGAAAAAATGGATTTTTGGCAATGGCAATGTAGCTGTGATTGTCACATCTTAGGATTATTCGATCTTCATCATGTATTCCCATATTCCATAGCATCTTTCTGTAGGAAAGAAACCTATCTTATACTCTACTTTAGTAGAAGACAATGCCACTGTTGGTTGCTTCAAAGAATGTTCTTGAACCTAAAGAGAAACAATGTCTAGAAACTAATTTCTTGGTATCACTATCACTTGCCCAATAATCTGAGTCACAATTCCCCATAAGAGGACTTCTAGAACTATATGTGATACCATAGTCAAGAGTTCCCTTCAATTATTTGAGCACCTACATCCCAACTTTCCAATGAATTTCTCATGGTTTATTTGAGAAACTGCTTAAAACACCAACATCAAAATTGATATTTGGCCTAGTGTTACACAATAGATGAGGCTGCCAATCAACCACCTATACCTCCCAATGTTTGATAGTGTTGATGAATCCTCAATGGTTAGCTTCACATTGACCCCCATAGGTGTAGCTATCTCCTTACACTCGATCATCCCAAATGCTTCTAAAATCTCCCATGCATACTTCTTTGAGAGATGAAGATTATGTTAGGTACAACAAGCCCAAGACTATCATTTCAAACTTAGAGCTCAAAGTCTTTCGAGCTCGATCCATCATATCTTCATAGTCATCTATAATAAAAGGATCGCCCACATATAGGATAATCACTATAGACTTTTCACCATCCATGTAAATATACCAGTTAGTATTTGATGCATATCTTTTGAATTCAAACCTAAAAATAATTAATGTATTCGCTAGTAGCATGCTCTAGGGGCTTGTTTTAGCCCATACAATGCCTTCTTTAGCTTACCAACTTTGTTCTTAGAATGGGGGGTCTCCAATATTGGTGGTTGTGCCATGTATACCTCCTCCTTAAGGTCTCCATTCAAGAATGTTGATTTAATATCCATTTGGTAAAGTACCACATCTTATTTATGAGCAGTCATTGCAAGTACTAGGTGAATAGTGGTCATTCTAGTAGTTCAAGCAAATGGTACTTGAAATCAAATCCTTCAACCTGTGGAAATCCCTGTGTAACTAGTCTAGCTTTGTACTTTGCTAAGCTACCATCATCCTTATACTTTACCTTATATACCTACTTGGTGCCAATATTTGGCTGATCCAGTAGCTCCCAAGTATCATTCTTTATTATGCTATTATACTCAGCTTGCATAGCTACTCTCCATGCTAGATCGATAAGTTATTCTTCCAAGTCTACTAGCTGCTTTACTCCTCTCATAATCTCATCCATCAAGGCCATATTGACTATGGGAGAGGAAGCCTTTCTTTGCTCCTCTATTCTCAGAGACCACCTTAGTCCATCAACCCTTTTCTCAACTATGGTGGTGTAAATGCAAGTTAGTAAACTTTTTCCTCGTCATCCAAAGATGATGTTTCCTCCTCCTTGAGGGTAGGGATAGCTCTTGGAATATGTTTATAGTGGACTATTTCTTTGCTGGATGATAAAGTGGAAGAGCTTATATTCTTCTCCTCCATTATATGTGGCTTCTCCTTGAACAATGCATCATGGCTTGCTATGATCTTCTTTATCTCTTGGTCATACAATTTTTAAGACTTTTGGTCATCACCATAACCCATGAAGATACATTTTGTGTGTTTTGAGTTTATCTTGTTTCTCTTATCGTCTGGAACATGTGCATAACATTCATATCCAAAAGCTCTACAATGTGAAATATGATTTCTTACCAAAATAGTCCTCATGAGGAGTTTTGCCCTTAAGGGCCTTTGTGTAATTCTAATTGAGAATATAGAATCCAATGTTAATAGCTTCTATCCCTTGCCCTTGAGCATACACCTTGCCATTTTCACAATGGTGTGATTTTAGCATTCAACAATACCATTCTACTAAGGTATATGAGGTGTCATCAATTGATGCTTAGTCTCTTTGCTCTAGGAAAAGTTTTCCAACTCCTTTGAGTTGAACTCACCACCACCATTTGTTCCAAAATTCTTCACACTTTTCCCTATTTCATTCTCATTAAGTTTTAGTTTAAGCTTACCAAAAGCTTGAAACTTATCACAAAGAAAGTACACATACATCTTCTTATTGTATTCATCAATGATCAACATAAAATAAAAAGATCCTCCTAAGTCTTGTATAAATATTTTACTGCACAAGTTAGCATGCACCAACTCTAGAGGAGCATTTTCTATATTCTTTCTTTCTTGTGAAAATGCATTTCTCTTACTTGCACATTGTATTTCCTTTAACACTACAAAATCAATGTGACCAAATCTTTCATACCAAAGTTTACTTGTGCCCACACAAGTGGTGGCCATAAGAGCACTTAGCTCATATAGGTTGTTTCTTCTTTCTCCATTATTGATAATGTTGCTAGCACTATTGATGATTTTTAAACTTGTCTTAGTGAACCTAACCTCATGGCCAATATCAATTATAGAAGTAATTGTGAGAAAATTTCTCTTAATCTCTAGAATATACAACAAATTTAAAAGTTTTATTAGTTCACCATATGAAACAATAAAGAAAATAGTACTTGTATACTCAACAGGGTATTTTGCATCATTCCCAAGTGTCATAGTGATGGATCTGTTATAGATGCTTTGTAGAACTATATTGTAATATTTCCGCTCGAAATATTAAAGAACCTTGATCACCACATGCCAATGCAAAAGTCGTGCAAAGTCATCTCCCGCAATTGAATAATGATAGTGACAAAGTCCTTACCCCGCACACGCAATAATGAGCCCATCCGCATTGTGCAAATGAGGCCGGGGCTTAAAAACCGCAAGTCGCACAAGAAACACCCCTTACATAAAGGAAAATGGATAAATGGTTAAAGTAGTGCAATTTTTTTTATTAATTACCCCTCCCCTCAACCGATGCATGGCAGGGGGAGAGGGAGTGTGTGGAGGAGCGAGTTAAGTGGAGAGAGGGAGGAGTGTGGTGTGGGGATGCATGAGGGAGGGAAGGCATGAAGCCTCCATGTGTGTGGATCTCCCCCTTCTTTACACACTATATAACCTCCCCCTTAGCCTTGGGGGGAGGCAGAAAACGAGGAGAGAGAAAATGACTGCTGTTGTTGCCATGCCGTGCCACCGCTGCCCGTCGTCGCCACTCCGCCACGCAGTCCGTCTACAGCGCCAGGCTGCCGCCCATATCCCCCGCCAACATCGTCATCAATCCTCTCTTCCCCAATCATTATCCCCCCTCCATGTAGCTTGTGCTGAGAAGCAGAAGCTTCTAAAGGCAAGCTTCCATAAGCCATGTGCATATGGCTTATCCCTGGGATTTAAAAATCCAAGCTTCTAAGGCCCTGATCCCGTGTAGGAGGGAAAGATTGCAAACTGTAAGTCTTCAGGACACGCGAATAACCCAGGGGAAGCTACTGCAACAAAAAAATATGCTGCATAAATGGTCTCAAAACCAAAGATGCAAGGCGCACGCGTGGAGGTCTCAAACCCAAGCATACGCATGGACATCCCTACAAGCCCTCAAGCCCAGGTTCTATGAGTTTAATTCCACGTAAAAGAAATGCATTAGGCGTGCTTAACTCCATGGGAAAAAATGCATTTACGCTTGTCTCTAGTTCATGTAGTAAAGATAAAAATACATTTGAGAAATTATCTCCTTGAACAATGGACAAGGGTTAGTGCATGTCATGCAATTGGGTTGCTTGCATTTTCAAGTTGAAATTCATAAGCGCAAATTGCTTAGGTTTAAAGGATGAAATTGTTTAAATGCATCCTTGATTGACCGCAGAAAAGAAAAGCGCATAAGGCATTTAGGTAATTTTCTACTTGTAGATTCGAATGACATAATCGTTGTCGATATTGTCCAAGTAGTTGCATTGCATGGAAATGAAACCATAGACTTACATGTTGCATGCGAAGATGCTTGCATTTTAAGATGAATTAAGTGGCGTAGAATGGATTAAGTCAACAATAATCTTATGATAATTGTCATGCATGAACTTCATTCATCAAAGTTGTATCTAGAAAATGTTGCATGTCATATCAAAGCCTGAAATTCAAATGCATTAAATGAAAGGTTGTAGGCAAAACTCTTGATGTAAATCTATGTAGGTTTTGTGAAAGTTATTTCTCGAATTGTCAATCATCATGATTTTTGCAAGGAAAAGAAATAGTTATTACAAACCTTATAGTTGCATAGAAGTAATGAATCGCATGTGTACACGTAATGTGATGTCTTGCAACTATTTACACCTTTAGAACAAGTTTAGCATCTCTGAGAAAGGATCGTTCCTTGTCGCAAGACAAGTAGACCAATTTAGCTAAATCACTTGTAATGTTATAACCCTCTAGGGATTCGTAAAAGCATGACTAGATGGTACGATGAACACCTCAAAGTGCTAGGTAGGGTTTAGCACGTTAGAAATTCTGCCTAGTATCGCACTTGGGATGCCAAGTCGAGACCTTCAAACCCAAAGGTCCTATCCACATTCACGGAATTTTTGGGTTATTTGGACACCCATACACTAATGATCTAGGGTTTTTGCCCTAAGGATCGAACGACGTAATACTAAAATTATGATTGAGCCTAGAAACCCTAGGCCCAAACGTTATTGGCCTAGCAAGGTTAGTGTTGGGTTGGGTAAGAAGACACCCCAAACCCTACATCTTAACTAAACAAATTCCTTGACCAAGAAACACCGTTTGATGGGTGAAATGATCTCATGAGTTAGGTGCAACACTTGTGCAACAAGTTGCAATGTCACATGGCTTGTGTTTTAATCACAAGATAGATTTTCCACTCCTTGGAATAAGGTTGGCAAGTTCTAGTGCAAGACTATTGTGTAAGAGGATGAGTAGACATCCTGCTACATCAACCTTCCTTGGGTTGATTTGCCAAGATAAGGAAGTTATACATTGCTTAGCAAGAAATTGACTAATCAAGTTAGGGCGATGAGGATTGTCCACGATTTACTGTCTTAACTTAAGAAACCTAAGGTGTTGGTTAATTTGGGTTGACAGGGTATGACCCTAACCCAAGTTCAAAGGGGTAAACAAACAAACCCTTGGGGATCTTGCCAAGTCGCAATTGATCCCGGATTGAATGCTAGATGCGTTCGGAGAGATGGATTCACACCTTAGCAGTTGGCCAAATAAAACGACCACTGGATTGATTGTGTTTATACAGTTTAGGAGCACTGTTTGTATTACTTTGCTCAAAGAATTAAAGATGGAAAAATAATTAATGCTTCAGGTTGAAGGCCTGGAGGGAGAGGCATCATCAGTTACCCCTGACTGTCTGCCTGACCCTAACCAAGGGGATTGTTAGCCGCGCCGAGAATGTGGACCGAACCCGCTGCGAGAGGTCTCTCCATTGGGTGCTACTTGGAGCAGGAGGACGCTTGGGTGCTAGAGGGGGCTCTGGCTGTAAATCCCTTGCCTTTTAGGCCTTGTACAAGAGGCCGACATGACTCGGGATTGGATCTCAAGGCTCACATACTAGTCTATGGGCAGAATCTTGGATCAGTAATCCCTGTGGACTACTGGATTGCCTTCGGACAGATTATGGATTGCCTTCGGGAGAATTATGGATTAACCTACGGGATGGATTATAAGATGTATTCCAAAGATAAATAAGATCAATTCTTGTAAAGAAACTTGTTTGACATTGTTTTTCTATGTCAAGTGCTAAGATTACGTGAAGGAACCAGTGACTAATTGGCTAATTAAGGAAGCTGTTTTATGCATGTCCAACTAATTGGATAATTAAGAAACTAATGACTAATTGGCTAATTAAGAAAGCTATTTTATGCGTGTCCAACTAAATGTGGTAGGTAATTAGACAACTAAAGCAAACTTGAGGAAAGTGCGGTGGATGTGGCCATGGGTCTGTCCTACAGATGGGTGGTCCCGGTTGGCCGGGAACTTTTCTCAAATGAAATCGACAGTAGGGAACTCTTTCCGAAGGAAATGAACAACAAGGAACATTGACCTAGAGTCTAGGTTACTAGAATCCTGATTTATGCTATTTTAGGGGAACGGAATGGGACTATGCCCTATGGGCAGAGAGGTCGAGCTTTGCATCCCTCTCATTTCCCATTCTTCTTGAACCAAGTGCAGCATGAATCTGCTTCGACCTTGATATTTCTGTGTAAAGTAGTTCCCATTCTCCTTGAACCAAGTGCAACATGAATCCGCTTCAACCCTGATATTTCTGCGTAAAGTAGTTCGCCTGGGGTTCGATGCTAGCTACCGTTCTAGGAATTTGACCACTAGGGAAAACCCTGATTTAGGTCGATCCTAAGTGAGAACGGCTGGAATGCTTCCGCTTCGTGGCAGACTCAGGAAGACCTAGATTGCAAACCCCGTGACATTCCGTGGGAGTGCCGGGCAGCGCTTTCTGGACTCCCTTCTTGATGGGCTGCTAAGACGTGTCCTATGAGCAAACAGGTGGACACGTTACATATATAGGCCTTTCTTATTAGTCATGTCATGGGAGGTGCCACTATCTAATATCCACAAGTCATTGGTAGATATTTTGTGTGCCAATAAGGAGCATACTTTCTCAAAGGTTTCCATGAATAACTTCAATTTTTCTTCAGCCACATTGACTATCTCTATCCATTTAGTCTTCACACAATTCCATTATTTTTATTTGTCTTCTTAACATGACAATATGTGATTACATGTCCTTTCTTCTTGCAGTAAAAATTGAATCTTTCTTACCACCCTTCTTCCTTTTGTTAGCATTGATAGAGAAAGCATCTTTTTCTTTTGCATTGGTAGAGAATGCATCATCTCCAACTGCTACCTTCTAAGACTTTAAGTCATAACTCCTCCTCCATTAGTAGTGTATAAAATTTCCCAAATGGAAAAGCTTGGGGTAGCACTTGAGTATTTAGGATAGCTACTAATCCATCAAACTTCATTAGTAAAATCAAAAGAAACCTTTGAGCTAACTCCTCACTAATCTTTTGTATCCTAGTGCCATCCATATGGTTGCATAGATTCTTAATCCAAGTGATGAATGCATCAGTTGTATCTCCTTCAACAAACTTCTATGTTGCTAATTGATTCTCTAAGTAATGAATCCTCATTTGATTTTGCATTTTGCACTGACTTCTCAGCACATTCCAGGCTTCTGATGCCTTGATTGTATGCTGAATTAAGGTCAAAAAACTTTTAGAATAGCTTGTAACTAAGGCACATAATGCATTTGCATTTCTTTGTTTCCAAGCTCATAGAAGAAATTTTGCATTTAGATGAATCATAACACTCAAATTTGATGGGTTGGGAGTGGATTGTGTTTCTTAGTCAGTTCCCAGCATCATCTTAAGAAGCTCATAAGAATTAAGGATGGTTGTCAATTTAAACTTGTACAAAGTGTAGTTTGTACCACTAACTTGTCTACATTGAAGGTTGGTGGAAAAACCCTTGGTGTTTGAATTGTGAGTACATCAGTAGCACCACCTAATACGCCAATGCCACTACTTGATGCAACAGATGACATTTTTTCTCTTCTTTGTTGAAGCCCTTTTCTTTCATGTACTCTTAATTCCTTAGATCCCCTTGGTCTCTCATACCATGTAGAAATTTCACAGTAGCACAATAGATAGAATCTAAGTAAGGAGTAGAGAACACACAATAAATATGAGAAGAATAGAAACTACTGTAATTTCAAATGAGTTGATACAAATATGGCTTTATCCACTTGTGCGCTTCCATTGAGAAGCTTAGATGATGGTCTAGATAGATAATAGGCAAAGAGCTTAAGGATAGCTGGAAGAGCTCTGACTGGGTGAAAGGTAGATTGATGACGACTTTTGGAGAGGTCTTCCTTTCTTAAAACCCAAGAAGGTAGTCTGGTTGGCTTGTTCGACTATGTTATGAACATTTTGTAGTCAGCCAAGGAATATTCCCTTTATCATTAGACCAAGGGCACTCCCCTCAAGCCCTTGTTAAGGGGGACTAGTTAGAAACTAGATAGGCCCTTATACCTCCCCTTTCTTGGAAGTCACCCATCCTAGTATATTAACCAAAAATTTCCCATAATTGGATTAACCATCTAGTCCCCAAAACCTTATGGCAATGGATGACCTCTGATCTATCCAATTATAAAAGTTTTCCTCCATTTGGCCTAGAATTCAAACCTAGTCTCAATACATTGTTATTGCATATAGTATCAATAAATTTCCAAAACCCCCCTCAAGCCTTGTTTGAGGTCCTAATGCCACCCAAGTTCTATGATGTGAGCTTTGATACCAAGTTAGAAATTGGGTGGGGAACCTTGTGTCAAGAATCGCGTGGTGGGGGGAGTTGCTCAAGATGCTGCACCGAACACACATAGAATGCACAAGGAGAAGCTCACTCAAGAGACAAGAAGAGAGATGGAGGCCAAAACGTTTTCTTGCTGATTTCTTCTTCTTCTTTCACACACTTTACAATGTACACAAAGTATAGATAAAATACAACATAAAAGAAAGTGGCCTACTAAGTCAAACAATGCATAACCTACTACACTAGTCGACTGGCGCTATAACTATGCCAGCTGTAAATAGGTGTAACAACCTGAATATAATAAGTAATGAGTCAGTGGCCATGTGAGAGTCATAATGACCACCGATGTGCTAAGTGTAGACGTGTGGACCCATCTAACCAGGCGGTCCTTCATCAATGTCCACATGTGTTGAGCTTGTCATCTCAACACTCCCCCTGAAGCTCAACTGCATCTCTGCAACTGCAAGTAAGCTTCGAAACTTTTGAAGCTTCTCTATACCCAATGCCTTCGTGAAGATATCAGCTATCTGATCCTGTGTGCTGACATACACCAAGTCAATCTCACCTACTAGTACCTTCTCTCTCACAAAGTGGTAGTGTACCTCAATATGTTTTGTCCTGGCATGGAACACAGGGTTCCTA
Organism: Lygodium microphyllum; assembly: GCF_053477565.2. Lineage (NCBI taxonomy): Eukaryota > Viridiplantae > Streptophyta > Polypodiopsida > Schizaeales > Lygodiaceae > Lygodium > Lygodium microphyllum. The sequence goes on from NC_141155.1 coordinate 81,738,944, forward strand.
GCCAACTGTATACTGCTCATGTTGTCACAATAAATGACAACTGGACCTTCCACCTTCACATCCAAATCAACCAATAACTTTTGCAGCCATACTATCTCACATGCTGCTACAGCAGCACCTCTATACTCAGCCTCTGTACTTGACAAAGCAATTGTAGATTACTTTTTGCTGCTCCAAGCAACTGCTGCACTACCAAGAGAGAACATGTATCCGCTGGTAGATCTTCTATCAGACATACTACCAGCCCAATCTGCATCTGTGTATCCAAACACCTGTACATCTGTACCTGCCTCATAGGAAAGTCCATAATGTAATGTGGACTTCACATATCTCAATATGCGTCTGATTGCATCCAAATGTGGCTTTCTAGGTACTTGCATAAACTGACTCACAAGACCAACAACGTAGCTCAAGTCTGGCCTTGTAATGGTCATGTAGATCAAACTCCCCACTATCCTCCTGAACATAGTAGGGTCTTCTATCTCATCCCCAACATCACCACTCAACTTTACATTTTGCTCCAATGAGACTAAAAGTGGTTTGCATGCTGTCATACCATACTTGAACAACATATCCAAGCCATACTGTCTTTGGGACAGCCATATACCATCATCACATCTGATCACCTCAATGCCAAGGAATTACCTTAGCTCACCTAAATCCTTCATCTCAAACTTCTCCTTCAGAAAATCGTTGACTTCAGCAATCCCACTATCACTATCACCTATAATAATCAAGTCATCCACATAGATGACTATGATGACCAAACCTGCATCTCCCTTTCTCACATAAAGTGAGTGATCAACATCAGAAACATAAAAACCAATATTGACAAGATACTCTCTGATCTTGTCAGACCATGCTCTAAGTGCTTGCTTGAGCCCATAGAGTGCCTTCTTCAACCTGCACACATACATGGGATGGTCTAAATCTTCATAACCTGTTGGCTGATCCATATACACTTCTTCCTGCAAATCACCATGCAAGAAGGCATTCTTCACATCCATTTGCTACAACCTCCAACCTTTGGCTACTGCCAAAGCAATCACACATCTGACAGTTGCCATCCTAGCAACTGGACTGAAGGTTTCATCATAATCTATGCCATATGTCTGGGCATAGCCTTTTGCAACCAGCCTAACTTTGTACCTACTAATAGAACCATCTGCATTGTGCTTAATCTTATAAACCCACTTACATCCAATGGCTTTCTTGCCCTTTGGTAATGATACTAGATCCCAAGTCTTATTGGCCTCTAATGCAGCCATCTCCTCATCCATTGCTGCATCCCAATGAGCATGGCCAACAGCCTCCTCAAAATATGTGGCTCAACATCCTCAACTAGTTTCACCATATAAGCATAATGGTGAGCTGCATAACCTTCAAAACCAAATCTTTTAATAGGGTATCTCACCCTGCTAGATCTGCGTACCACTGGATCACTCAGTGGATTCTTTGCATTAACGTGTGCTCTCTACACACCTGGAGTCCTCACTGAAGGAATGCCAAGCTCATCATCCAAGCTCTCTGAGCCACTGGAGTCTCCATCAAGAACTGCATCAATGCCTTTTGACACTTTATTCTTTTCTTTGTCTTTACCTGTAGTGCTACTAGATGCACCTGAAGATGTAGAGGTACTCCTTAGTCTCCCAGACCAAGGACTGCCAGATGATGTCTCTAGTCCACTAAGAGTCCGTGATTCTTGCTTTTCAGCCTACACATGAGTGTCATGATCATCATCATCATCCAATGCATCACCACTAGATGCATACCAACTGCTCATTTAATCAAAGATGACATCCTTGCTCACTTTGAACTTACATGTGACAGGGTTATAACAGCAATAACCTTTCTGCTCTAAAGAGTATCCAATAAAGACACACTTTTTAGCCTTTGGATCCAGTTTCTTCCGCAACTCATCTGGCACATGAACATATGCAATGCAACCAAACACTTTCAAGTGTGAGACATCAAGCTTCTTGCCAGTAAAGCATTCTTCAGGAGTCATACCATGAACTGCAGCTGTGGGGGTTCTGTTCATAATATAAACAGCAGTATAAACAGCCTCAGACCAAAAATGCTTAGGCATATTCTTTTCAGCCATCAAGGCACGTGCAACTTCTGCAATATGCATGTTTTTTCTTTCTGTAATCCCATTTTTCTGTGGGGTATACCTACATGTGAATTGTCTCTTTATCCCATGAGACCTCAGAAAATCACTGAACTCATTTGAGAGGTACTCTCCCCCTCCATCTGACCTCAAGCACTTTACTTTCAAGCCTGTTTCTCTTTCAACTGCAGCCTTGAAAGTTCTAAAGTGCTCAAACGCTTCACTCTTTTCCTTCATAAAATATACCCACAGCTTTCTAGAACAATCATCAATGAATGTGACAAAGTATGAACTGCCTCCAAGAGATAGATTTTGTGTAGGCCCCCAAATGTCTGTATGCACAACATCAAGGATATTTTTGCTTACATCTCTGTCATGTGAAAAGGGTTGTCTTGCCTGCTTACCAAACTGACATGCTTCGCATACCTTATGAAATTCTGCAACTCTAAATGTAGGCAACCCTTTAACCAACCCTTTGGACTGCATTAATTTCAGCCTTTGTACATTTGCATGTCCAATGCGTTTGTGCCAAATTTCAATATCTGCAACAACGCCTTTTCCTTTAGCATACATAGCAGCATTCATAGAAGGAATTCCAGCATCCAAATTAAACATACGTCCAACTCTACTTCCCTTTGCTACCAACCTGCACTTGTCATTGAAGTCTTCTACAAAGTGGCCCTTTGCATTAAATCTGACTTGCAGCGCTTGCTCTACCATTTGACCGACTGACACCAAGTTCTTTGTAATAGATGGCACATGTAATACATCTGAAAGACTCTTTGTCTTACCATCATGCAAGGACAAGGGAATTTTTCCAATGTGTGAAATTGGGTGGCATGAATCATCACCCGTCTGCACATAACCTGCATTTTGCAAATCCTGCATCTCTCCAAACCACTCTTCATGGCTGGTCATATGATTGGATGCACTTGAATCAACATACAAACATCTTCATGTGTTCCCTTTCCTGTAACAGCATTCAGCATATGCTGCATAACAAACAAACGTTCATTTTTTTCTTCATTCTGTCGTGAAGATGATGCATAGTTTCCTTGCTGCAACTTACCACTGTGAATATCATCTTTCTTAGCATAACATTGGGCTGAAATATGACATGTTTTGACATAGCAGTGACACACAATACCAGAGTTGTTAGAGCCTCTGTTCTGCCATCCACCTCTTCCTCTAAAGCTCCTGTTGCCTCTAAAGTTACCACGATCGCCTGAAACCTGCATATCGCCAAATTGCTGATTCAATCTATTTTGCTAGTTGTCACTACCACGGCCTGTACCACGGCCTCTTGAAGAGAACCTGCCATGTCCCCTTCCTGAACTGGAGTAGAAAGCTTGGACCTGTTCACCACTTCTTTCAAATGTCTCACTCTACATGTTGATCTCTTCAGTGATCATAAGGGAGACCAACTCATAGAAATCTGGAAATGGCTTTGTGATATATACGGAAGTTACAAAAGATTTCCAAGCCTTTTCATTGTTAAGTCCACCCAAGGTAGACGACACCAAATCATCATCATCGGGCATTGCATCAATCGCTGCCAATGCATCTGCAATGCTTCTTACCTTCAGCGCATACTCATTGATAGACATCTTCCCTTTCTTTAATGTATTCAACTCTTACTTGAGTTGAATCTTTTGTGCCTTTGTATTTACAGAAAACATACTTTCAAGTATGGTCCAAGCCGCATTTGAATTCTCTGCATTTCTAATGTGTCCTAGCATATTATTATCAATTACTGCACACAACTAATACATGACCTTTTTATCCTTTGCATTCCAATCCTTCCGTGCCTTTGTCTCTTCTGCCGTTGGAGGATCACTCACCTCCGGCTCCTTTTCTTCACCTGAAACAAACTCGTAGAGGCCTTTTCCAATAAGGAAGTTCGTGGCACGGAACTTCCATGAAGGGTAGTTGTTCTTGTCAAGCTTTTCAATGATGGGGCTTCCACTGTTCTCTGCCATTATCACAAAATTAATACCAACAGCAAGCAAATCTTCTACAACCCTCGACCTGTAGTGCACAGCAATACACCAGACAGCCTTTTTCACTGTCTACTCAACAATACATGTAATCTGCAACTATTTGCAAATAAACCTTGTGTTTACTCACTGGTAAACACCTTTAAACTTATAGATCTGAAATCTATAACCTGCGCACCCACTTTCGATCAATACAATCGAAGTCACAACATACCCTGAAACTACTGTCAGCAACCTTGCGGCTCTAAAACGGGCCCTGAAACGGCCTCAAATGCCCAAAATCTCACTGCAATCTGAGATTTTTGCTCTGCCCTACTTCCGGTGCCTCCACAAGCACTATCCAAGAGAAAGAGTGGAAGGATGGGAGAGCTTCTTACCCATGGCTTGCTTGCTCGAACCTTGCTTCTTCTCCTTCACTTCAGCCTTTGAAATCAGCCTCTCTCAGTGGTGTGGCTCTGATACCATGTCAAGAATCGCGTGGTGGGGGGAGTTGCTCAAGATGCTGTGCCGAACACACACAAAATGCACAAGAAGAAGCTCACTCAAGAGACAAGAAGAGAGATGGAGGCCAAAACGTTTTCTTGCTGATTTCTTCTTATTCTTCCACACACTTTACAATGTACACAAAGTATAGATAAGATACAACATAAAGGAAAGTGGCCTACTAAGTCAAACAATGCATAACCTACTACACTAGTCGACTGGCACTATAACTATGCCAGCTGTAAATAGGTGTAACAACCTGAATATAATAAGTAATGAGTCAGTGGCCATGTGAGAGTCATAATGACCATCGACGTGCTAAGTGTAGACGTGTGGACCCATCTAACCAGGCGGTCCATCATCAATGTCCACATGTGTTGAGCTTGTCATCTCAACACCTTGTATCTCCTCTTCTCCAGAGGCCACCCATCCTTGTATTACTCACATCAATGCACACTTAACGAGAAGCTTCCCATAATTGGACTAGCTATCTAGCCCCCAAAACCTTAATGTGATGGATGATAACCTATCTATCCAATTATGGAAACATTTCTCCATTTGGCCTAGCATTTAAACCTATTATCAACACATTGTTGTTGCACCAATAGTGAGCTAGATTTCTCTAGCAAGTGTTGATTACATTTTCAATATCCAAGATGGTGTTTTATACATCAACATGGATATTTCAATACCAGGTGTCTCTATCACCTTGTCTCTTGTTAGTTTTTGCTTTATGTTTTGAGAGAAAGGGGTAGAGATCAATATATATTTCATGGATCTGAGACTAGGACATGGGCTTCAATTTTCTTGTACTTGCTAAGTGGAATGCCTTGATTTCTAGCTTCTTTCTTAACATTTCTCATAGGATGATCTTGGGTATTATCCTTGTTAGTTTGATAGTCACAATAGGTGGCTATCTTTCTTCAATGAGGGAGTCACCTAGTGTTGAAGAGGATTCAGTTTGCTTGCTTACCATGAGATAAAGTCCCCTAGTATGTAAGGGGTTGGGTTTTAAGTAAAATTTACAAGCTGACCTCTACATCAGATACTGTAGAGAAAGTCAAGGATATGATAAAAAATTACATTGATATGAGGGTACAAAACTAGCATATTGCATAGATGCTAATTTCTTGAAGTGTTAGCAAAACTTGATGGGCACTAAGAAGCCTGATGATACATGTCCATCAAAATTTAGTTGCAAGTGGTGTGGTGGTTAGTACCTCCCATAGAACTATCCATATGAAGTGTGACATATGTTGGAAGTTAGGCAATATGGACAATATCAAGTTGGGAGGACCAGTTCTCTCGTGTAAGGTAGTCAAATACGTGTACCTCTGAATCATAATGTAAACAATGGGAGTACCCAAGGAGAGGTCCCTAAGCAAATATTGCAAAGGGTGAAAGCCACCCTAGAGGAAATTCCTAGTGAAGTTAGCTTAATTGAGATGCTTCCAATCAATGAGGATGCTGCTTTGAAAAATGTTAGAGTGCTTATTAGAGATCAACATGTGAAAGAGGATCAAATGGATGTTCCTAGTACAAGAAAAGCTAGCCCTAAGCCACGTGATTGATAGGAAGTTCATGAATGTTGATACCTGGGAAAATCCTCTTAAACATGAGGGTATTTTTGAGGAGCAAAACATCTACACAAGCTTCACCTAGTCTTTGAAAGACACATGTGATATAATCTTCTTAAATCCCCTCAACTATGAGTTCTAATTCAAGCATGGTAGAATCTTGGACCATGTTGATTCCGAAAATGGGACCACTTGGACAAAGGTGGATCTTACATTTAGATTGTTTGGCAAACATCCCAACTAGTCACCTAATTTTTGAGCATGGGCTACAAAGAATGATCTTGGATGCCCACCCTAAACACACATTGAATGAAAGGTAGTATTTCCCACTACAGAATGAGAGGCACTTGAGAAAACCTACACCATTTGAACCTTAAACTCTAGTGATTTTGATGAGGGTTCCACCACAAAGGAACTTTAACAAGTGTGTTTGAATGCGATAATAGGAGTAAAAGGTAGGAACCATGATGTCGATGTGATAGAGTTGAAGATTTGGACTCCCAATGATCCCCACCTAATAAAGATTGGCAATATACTATCTAATGATGATTTCATAGGCTATGTGGCACTCCAACAGGAGATTAGTGATGTATTTTCATGGAGCTATGATGAATTGAAGGAGATCTTCCCTATTGTTTTTGTACATATGATCCCATGGAAACAAGGCAGTAAAAGCTGACAAAACCAAAGTGGAGGGAGTCAGTGAGGCCAATCAGATGGGAAGTCAGGAGCTCAATGTCATCTTCTCCTCTATTTCTCCAACAGTCCACACACACTAAAATGGTATCCTCAAAAGATAGATATCCCAAACTTAAAGACACTTTACATACGGTATCCTCAAAAGATAGATACCCCAAACTTAAAGACACTTTACATACGGTTGTACTTTAGATACATACAACCATAGGATATGACATATTTAGATACATACAACCATAGGATATGACATATTTATCAACATTCCCCCTCAAGCTCAGAATGAGCTTGCACACATAAGACTCCAAGTGCACTCCTGAAGTACTCAAACTTATCTTTACCTAATTCTTTGGTAAAGATATCCGCAACTTGGTCATTTTTTTTCACATGGACCAAGTCAATCTCTCCATCAATGACTTTTTCTCTAATGAAATGATAGTGCACTTCTATGTGTTTTGTTCTTGCATGGTAGACTGGGTTCTTTGCCAACATAATGCTACTAACATTGTCACAATACATAATGACTCCACCATCAATCTCTATGCCCATGTCATATAAGATCAATCTCAGCCATGTCTGCTCACATGCTGCCAATGCAATGCCTCTATACTTTGCTTCAGTGCTTGATAAAGCAACTGTGGGTTGCTTCTTACTGCTCCGACTTACCATGGTTGATCCAAATGAGAATGCATAGGCACCAGTAGATCTTCTATCCATAGAGCTACCTGCCCAGTCTGCATCTGAGTATCCAAATAATGTAGGCTTGATTCCTTTTTTATAAAACAGCCCAAATCCAGCTGTCTTCTTCACATATCTAAGAACTCTTCTCACTACATCCAAATATGATTTGCATGGTTTCTGCATAAACTGACTTATCAATCCAACAGCATAACTCAAGTCTGATCTTGTAATGGTCAAGTATATAAGACTACCAACCATCTTTCTGAACATAGTAACATCCTCAACATAAGATCCATCATCCATCAAGTTAGCATTTTGATCCAATGGTGTATCAACCGGTTTGCATCCTATCATGCCATATTTTTCCAACATCTCCAATGCATATTGCCTTTGTATTAGCCATATACCATGAGGTGTGTCAATTACCTCAATACCCAAGAAGCTGCTTCTTCAAAGCAAGTAGGCTCCACATGTTGTACATAAGAAACCATGTATGCATAATGCATCTTCATGAAACCATTATAAGTCAATCTATCAACTGGATACCTTACCCTTTCTCACCTTCTCAATTGAAGTGCACTACCGTGTGTCTCATCTGATCTAGCATGTGGTGGCACATACTTTCCTGCACTTCTAGTGCCAGGTGTTTTAACATGCGGAATGCCATACTCGTCATCTATAGATTCATCTTCTAAACTTTCAGTCATTGGTCTCTTACCTTTTACAACTTCTGCACTCCTTTGTGCATTTCTCAATCTACCACTTCATGGACTATAGCTGCCACTGCTTTCCACATTCTCTTGAGGTCCTGATGCATCTTCCACATGCTGATTTTCAGCCTTGTTGTTTGCTGAAATTTTCCTTCCATAGCCATCATCATCATTGCTTTCATAGGAATCAACATCCACTGCAATTTTGGGCTTGTACCATGATTCATATTCACTGAATCTGACATCCCTGCTTATGTATACTTCCTTACTCACTGGATCATAGCATTTTTATCCCTTATTCTCATCAGGATATCCAAGGAAAATGCATATTACAGCCTTATGTTCCATCTTCTTTCTCAAATCATCCAAAACATGAACATAACAGACACATCCAAAGACTCTAAGGTATGCAACAGTGGGTGTCATGCCATACATTCTCTCATATGGTGACATATTATGAATCAAGGCTGTAGGTGTTCTATTCATAATGTGAACTGCAGTATGTACTGCTTCTGCCCAATATGACAATGGCATGTTCATTTGGTTCATCATTGCCCTTGCAACCTCTGCAATAATCTGATTCTTCCTTTCAGCCACACCATTTTGCTGCGGTGTATACCTGCATGTCAATTGCCTTTTGATACCATGATCTCTCAAGAAGTCACAAAAATCATATGACATGTACTCTCCACCATTATTTGGCCTCAAACATTTTATGTAGCATCCAAACTGCTTTTCAGCCATAGATTTAAATTCCAAGAACTTTTCAAATGCTTCACTTTTATGCTGCATAAAGTACACCCAAGTCATCCTGCTAAAATCATCAATGAAAGTGATATATAATCTACATTTTCCACTCACGGAAACATTCTAACATGGACCCCAAATATCTGAGTGTATTATTTCCAAAGGATAGCTGCTTATTCTCCCCCTCTTTGGAAATGGCAATTTGGATTGCTTTCCAAATGGACAAGCCTCACATACATGATCAAAATTCACATATCCTAAATGCGGTAGACCATGGACTATCTGTTTTGATTGCATTTGCTTCAATCTTTGCAAATTAACATGAACAACCCGTCTATGCCATAATTCCACATCCTTATCTTGCCCATGTCCTCTCTCAACATACATAGAGTTTTAAATCACTGGATTACCTGCATCCAAAGCAAACAATCTCCCTTTCTTTCTACCATGAGCAATCACCCTGCCAATTCTCCCATTATGGAACTCTTCAATGAAACATCCAAACTTATTGAATCTCACCTGCAATCCTTGATCTGTCATTTGACCAACCGATGCTAGGTTCTTAGTTATTGTGGGCACATAAAGTACGTCACCAAGCTTGTTCTCAATCCCATCTTTAGTAACAAGTGGCACACTACCAATATGAGTAATTTTGTGTAAAGTATCATCACCAGTGGTAACATATTCATCATTCTGCATTTGCTCCTTGCTATCAAACCACTTAGCATGATGAGTCATGTGGTTTGTAGCTCCTGAATCCAAAAACCAGTCATTCTCATGAAGAGGATGAGTCATGCTCCCAAGCACATGCTCCATAGCAAATAGGTGACCTCTAGGCGATCCACCTCTAGGTCCATAACCTTACCACCATAGGTGCCTGCATAGTGGCCATATTGGGTCCTTCCACGACCCCTAGACATGACATTCTGTTTCTGATAACAATCCCTCTAAAAGTGACCAAACTGTCCACAATAATGAGAAGTGCCATCTCTTTGTGAAGAAGGACTAGACTGTCTTCTACCTCTATGGAAAGATCTCCCCCTGTCTCTATGCATGAAGTCACCATGACCAAAGTTACCTCTTCCACGAGCAAAACCATAATTACTACGAACAAGTGAAGAGCCTCTAGCTCTAGATGAGCTGCAACGACCTCTCTGGTGATAGAAAACACTATCTCCACCTACATTTTTGCCACTGCTAGATGCATTCAATCCCAACTTGATTTCTTCTGAAGTAGCAATCCAATAAGCTCCTCAAAGTGAGGCATAGAGCCTCCCCTAACGGAAATAGAGGTATCCAAAGATTTGAAAGCTGCTCCAAGACGATTTAGTGTCACTGACACTAAATCATCATCACCAATAGGTGCATTAATGGATGCAAGATCTTCTGAATTTTGCTTGATTTCTGCCACATAGTCACTGATACTGTGATTGCCTCTCCATGCACCATGTAATCTCTGCTTAAGTTGTATTTTACGAGCCTCTGTACGTGTTCCATACATTTTTTCTATGATTTCCCATTCCTCCTTACAAGTACTTGCCTTTTTGATATGAGAAATCAATGTTTCTGAAATACATATGGAGATCCAATGCAAAACCTTCCTATTTTTCCCAATCCAATCATTGTATGGCGTGGCACTGTAACTCTTATGATGCTACTTCTGATAGCCATTCTTCAGCCACTCCTGATGACGTGGACGCAACCCTCTATCCCCTCAGCCCCACCTCCCGCCCTTGCTCTCTTATCCTCTATTTTCCACCACCAGCAGTGGCACGAATGGTTCTGACAAATGGTATTTCTACCATTCTCTTGCTTAATTCAAAAAAGAAAAAATATACATATCGGTCATGGGAGAAACGGACTTCGGTCCCTGTCATGCCGACCTATTCTTCGAGAAAAGGTGGAGACACCCTCGGGAATAGGAGAGAAAAAAAAATAAGAGATAAGATTTTAAAAACCAAGAAAAGAAAAAGAAAAAAAAATTGTTATGGGAGAAAAGGAAGAAATTCCCTATCATAACAGGCCTCGTTCCAAGAAAAGGTGGTCCATACCCTTGGGCGAGAAGCTGGCTGTGGAAAAGGTGGCAATGCCCAGCAGTCCAGAAAGTGGATTCATCAGTTGACATCCCCAGGATCCAGTTCTGAAGCTGCCTCCCTTGGTATGCTGTGTCCTGTGCCTTTCTGCAGAGTGTCTGACAGTCCTCTAGCAGATGCTATGTTCCTATCTAACACAACGTTCGATCTGATGGCTACCTCCTTGGGTATGCCTCGTCAACAACTGACGACGCGATCTTCATTGACAAACAATCGAGTGACGCGAGCTTTCATCCTAACCGGATGGGGAAGTGAGTATGGGTTTCCCTCTGTAACCATGAACGGAGTGTGAGACAGAGGGTGGGGGGAGTGACCAGTCTTTTCCCTTCAAATCAAATGAGAGGTGAGAAGTGTGAATGGAGTGTTACACACATGGATGGGGCTCTCAATGCACAAAGCACGATTTATTCCTGTGCACTACGCCATAAGGCTCCCTGGCCTTCCTTCTCACATCGTATGCCGACATAGGGCAGGATGCACAATTGCACCATCAAATGCACACAAGGCATACAACCTTTGCACAAGTGACCGTGAGGATTACATCAATGGGTTTCAGGACATGGTTGCCCTCCTGTATCCATCAACAGAGTGTGAGACAGAGGGGGGTCAGAGTGTGACTACTGTGTCCTCAACAAAAAAACAAAAATTCACCGAGAGGTGAGGATTGAGGGACATTACGAACTTTGGAGTAAGGTATGTTCTCTTTTCCCTATGCACCTACGGGTTGGGTTTCTGCCATCAACACATGACACATCATTTTGTTCTATACACTGCACTACAAGGCTCCCTTGCCTTCCTTCTTGCTGCACCTATGCCAACCGGGTTGGACGCACTAATGCATCATCAATTGTGCACCCTGGCATACTCCCTCTGCACCATCCCCCTTGTCAATTCCTAAACCTGGTGTGAGATATGGGTTTTAATCATTATTCATCGAGTGATGTCCGTAATGGGGCAAGTGACTGTTCTCTCATCCCATCTAAGTGCTGTATGCTGAGTGACTATACTTCGTCCAACGACACCGATCCGACGAGATTCATCCATTAGCTACCTCCCTGGGTGCTGTTACATGGTCCTTGCCATGCTGGATGCATCTGTTGCAGAGCGAGCTTTGGTACCTCTTGCCACCGTATGAGACACAACGCGTGACATTGACAATCGATTTCAACTATCTGCCACACGGGCCAAGTTTTCCTAATTCTATCTCCTGATTGCACGTGTATGTTAAGATGTTAAGTGTGGGGACGTCAGCATCCAGTCGATTGTCGAATCGTAGGTTATCGTGATGCATTTCCCTTGCCGTTAATGTCTTAAGTGTGGGGACGCATCCCTACGCATCTACATTGTATACCCCTCTGCATATGCCTCACTTTGATCATGCATGTACGCCATGACTTTCTTTTATCCTCCTGGGGTTCCCTTCCCCACCCACCCGTCCACTGTCACCCCTCCCTTGGGGCTGCTCCTCCTCCATTTCTCTTTCTCCCTTATTTTGATGTGTTTCCATGTGCACGTACCATACCTTCAGCGGAATCCCCTTCTGCCTTTAGAGCCCTATTTGTCCCTTCGAATTGTCCACTTTTCCTTTTTACCCACCCCTGTTCCGATGCACGGTTTTTGAGTTATTAATTTTTGAAGGATTTTGGGTAAATAGACGGTTTTTCATGTGACCGTGCTTTGCTTGCTTCGGAACCATGCTCTGACATGGCAGCCCTGACAACCACTTTCCCCCTGACATTTTTTGTTTTTACTCCGTGTCATTCCAATGCACGGTTTGTCCAATATTAATTTTTGCGGTTTTTCGGGACCTTTTTGTGCATCTTTTTGACATTTTTCCATGTGAACTTGCCTTGTTTGCATCGGAATTCCAATTTGATTTGACAGTCGTGTCCACCGCGCCTTTTCCTACATTTTTCCTTTTTTCTCCTCCCTATTCTGACTTTCGTATTTTTAATTATTAATTTTTTAAAAGTGTTTTTGAATGTCTTTTTGGTGTTTTTTGCATGTGAATGCCTCCGAACCCTATCGGAACTGCATTTTAACGTGGCAGGCTTGTGCAACCCCTTCCTCCGCACATTTGTTGTTTTTGCTACCCTCTGTTTCGGTGAACGGATCTTCTGTTATTAATTTTCGACCATATTTGCGCGTGTCCTTTTTACGTTTTTCCCATGTGAACGCATCCTATCTCAGTCGGAACTGTGTTTTGACGTGATAGGCTTGTCGGGTGCATTCTTCTGCACCTTTTTCCTTCTTTCCGCCCTGCATTCCGAAGAGCAGATTTCCCGAAATTAATCCCTGTATGTGTTTTCGGGGTCGTTTTTCGTGTTTTTTGCATGTGCACGCCTTTATCCCCCCCGGAACCCCGGTTGACCTTTTCCCTTATCTTTCCCCTGATGTCTTGTACATTTTTTGTTTTTACACCATTTTATTTCGATGATCGGATTGTGAGATATTAATTTTTCTTTATTTTGACGTGTCTCGCACGACTCGTCTCATGCGTGAACGCACACATTTTCGGTTTTACGTGTCTTGCCACGCCCGGTCGCGTAAGCGCACTCCTTGCCAATGTCCCGGCACCGTTCCGATCCCGCCACTGCAAATTTTTTTACCCCGCCCCGCGCACACGCGCAGGACGGGGGCACTCCTTTCTTTTAATTAATTAATTAATTAATTAATTTATTTATTTATTTATACCCCCCTCCCGCATCCATTCCAACTTCCCCCCTTCCGTCCTCTCTCTCCTTCTCTCTAACTCTCTCTTCTTGTTTGTTCTTTCTTTCCTCCCCCTCTCTCTCTCTCTCTCCTCGTAACCCCCTCCCTTCTCTTCCCTCCTCTGCTCCCTCTTGCCTCCATTCCTTCTTCCTCCCTCCTCCATCCTCTCTCCTCCCCCCTCCTTCTCCTTCTCCTCCTCTTCCTCCTAGGCCTCCTGTCCCCCCCATTGCCACAACACCCTCGCCGCCCTGGGCACTCTCTCCATTCACCCGCCCTGGGCGCTCTCTCCATTCGCCCGTCGGCCAGAGTTGCAGCCACCCCGGATTCCCTGCCTGGCGCCGACCTGCCGCCTATTCCAGGTGCCACCCGCCCTGGCTTCCGCGTCGCTAGGCGCTCATCCGCTAACGCCCGCCAGTGGCATTCCTGCCCGCTTGTGGCGCTGACGCCCCGCCCATTCTTCCATTGGCACCCGCTGGAGCGCCGCCCGCCTAGCGCTGCGCACCCACTGGAGATGCGCCCTCCCTCCCCGGCGTCGTACGCCCGCGTTGCTGGTGTCGCCCGCCCTCCGCCGTCGGGCCTTCGCCGTTCGCCCTCCCACCAGGCCTTCGCCCTCCGCCGTACCACCAGGCCGCCGTCCCCCCATCTCCCACCCCTCCCCAACCCCTCATTACCCCCATTCACACACACACCCCCATTACCCCCATTCACACACCCCTTCCCTTCTCCCCATTCCCACCACCCCCCTTATCCCCCATTCACACACATTCACACGCCCCTTCCCTTCCCCCCATTCACACACCCCTTCCCTTCTCCCCATTCCCACCACCCCCCAGTTCCCCCAACCACACCCAACCCCCTTCCTAAGCCCCCTTTCCCCTAACCCCTTCCTAAGCCCCCCTCCCCCACCCTAGCCCTTGTTCACCCCCTCCCGCAGTGAGCCACACGCGTCAACAAATGGATCAACACCTCCCCCCGTGGTTCTCACATGGCAACCGGTGCGGTGGGTTTTTATCGTGTCTCTTAGAGGCTGTTCACATGCGTGTACGCGGGATCACATTTTTTTTGCGATTGTTCACGCACGGGACGCGCGTTTGGACTTGTCAGTGCGGTGGTGCGTGCTCGTTCGTGCACATGCAGCTGTTCACGAGTGTCCGGGTTATCATTTTTGAAATCCCGAAAATCATTTTTTAATCACAAAATCCATTAAACACATTTAAAATTTGAAACAAAATCATAAAAATTTCAAAAAAAATTCTGAAAAAATATCAAAAATTTTTTAAACCTTTTTCCACAGTTTCATAATTTTTCTTCCTTAAAAATCCTATTTAAAAAATTCCTATAAATTCCAAATTGGTTGAAATTCGTTCTAAATTGATGAAAATTGCTAAAAAATCCAGGAAAATACATTAAAATCAGCAAAATAATTAGAATTTTTTTTGCAAAAAATCACATTTACCCTCTTTCCTATTTTGGACATTTTCTTGGAATTAAAAATATTCACATAATGTTGGGAACTTTTTTTTTTGAAAACATCTCATGATATTATAAACAAAATTTTTCGAAACTCCCCAACATTAAATGAACATTTCCATCACATTGAAACAATATGGGTTTCCGTCCTCGTAGTGGGAAAATTTGGGTTCTTGGTTATTTTAAAAAAAAAAACCAAAACACACACTTTAACTTAACCAAACACCACAAACTAAAAACATAAAAACCATACCAATCAACACATCCAAATAAATCCAAGACATACATTTTTTTTCTTCTTTTCTTTTGGTCATCCGTTTCATTGTTCTTTGTCGTGGTCACGATGTTAGCTCGTTCTTGTTTTTCTATCCAACGGGACGACTCTTGGCAACCGACTGTTTGACAGTTCTGTGGATTTTTATGGACTGGGCATTCCACTTTTGGAGGTTGTGATTTCAGACTTCACAGGCAGACCCACACATTACTATGTTCTTTCGTTTTTCCCCCTCTCACTTGCACAATAACACACATTAATTGTAAATAAAATCAACCAAACGTTGCACACACACAATTAACAGACTGCACCTCCTAAATTGTAAATAAAATGAACTCGACGTTAATTGTAAAAAGAACGCCCGTCGTTGCACGTGCACCTTTGCACCCTAACCCACATAAGTTGTAAATTAAAATCAATTCACAAATGCACACGCACACGCGTTTTAGACACATTAACTTGTAATTAAAATCAACCCCCAAAGTCATGCATGCATGCACGCAAGTGCCATACATCATCTAACTATAACAAGGAACTGCATTAGTAGAGACCTAGTCAGTCAGTCAGTCAATTGTGTCAAAATCTGAGTGGGGCTCGGTTACGATGTCGACTCACCATGCATTAACGGGTTAATTTAATAATGAACGATGCTTAATTGTTTATATAATGAAAAATGAGTCGTTAGTTTCACTCACACACTCCACCGCATTGTAGGACGTGAACGCTACGTGGGAATGGAAGTAGTAATATGACATTGGTCAACATGGTATTTATTCTCGTTTTTAGTTAGAATATTTGTTTGCGTCATGATTTTTTTTTTTGAGTCTTTGTCTGGGCTACGGAATGTAGTTTTATTTTATTTTCTGCCTGATACGGGGTTACAGAGTGCATGTATGTGTGCATGAAGCTTTCGGTCGCATGTGTGTAGAGGTCATGCTGAAATTTTTTTTCTAGGATATGGTTTTCCTGGGGGTTGTTATGGTCCAGTCAGTAGTGTCAATTAGTCGATTTCCTATCGATGGTCTCAGTCTTGGTTTTGTTTTTGGGTTTTGCAGGTTTTCTTTTTGTTTTCTTGGTTGTGTGTGTGGGTTTTTTTTACCATAGTCTGAATGGCACCTCTTTCTGCACCTCCAATTGTGGTCCCGCATGTTCCTCTTGCGGTCCATGACTATTCTCTTCTATTAGAGGCAGATTGTATTCGACGAGATGGCCTTCGTCCATTTCTGGCTCTCACTTTACCACCTGTGGATGAGAAGCTGTGTTATTCTTTTCTCGCTTCTTACAAAAACCAATCTGGCCTGGCTTACAACTAGACATTCTATTTATTAGTAGCCAATATCAGTGAAGCATTATGCTTGCCCTTATCTGCTTCCTTTGTGCCCAGTGGTAACTAGCTACTGACGGCCGGCTGAGGAGATAGTCACACTGATGAAGAAGGAAACTTCCATCCCCTTGCTCCTTAACCAGCTCATTAATAGCTCAGGGGTGTCTGTTGCCCACATTTCTTCTCCAGTCTGGAAGCAATTATGCCACTTCCTACAGGACCGGTTCATGTCAAGAAAGAATGCATCCAAAATACATGTCAAAAGAATTATTCACAGCTTCTGTGATTGAAGATTCTGGAGGGAGCTAAATTCAATTGGGCAAGTTTCCTGTTATCTAAGATGGATCATCATTTCCAGCGTGTCAAGAAGGGTCAAAATAGTAATGTTCCTTATGGTGCCTTCCTACAGAGGATCCTTACTTTTGCACCTTATCCTGGTGGTGTTCTAGTGCCAGATCAAGCTCCTTTACCAGTGCAGCCTACAGTATCAGTTTCTTCTTCTAGGCCCATGCAGCTTAATTCAGAAGATGAGGAGTCGCCTGTTATTTTTTCTAGAAAGAAATGCCTTTGCACAAAGGGACCTTCTAATCCTTCTATCCAAGATCCATTGGTGCAAACATCCACTCCTGTTGTGTCTGGCAGTGCCCTTCCTTCATTCCTTTCCTATACTAATCTATTTGCCACTCAAAATGAAGGAAAATTAGATTCACATATCCCTTCAAGTGACAGGTCCAATGTTTAATTGGCCTCTCATTCCAGGGTTCTGGGATACTTCTGCAGCGTGTTCCAATTCTTACCTCCACTTTGCTAGGGTACATGGTACTTCTGGAGATACCAGAGTTCGTCTTGCTGCTCATTTTCGCTGGTATCTTGCGTTCATGCATCATCAATCACATTTAAATACTCGCAAGGGTATCCCCCAGATGCTAATTAATCCAAATGAGGATGTAGCAGTTGCTCAAATGGATCTCTTATATTATTTTGCATAGGCATTCCCTACCAGATTCATCATTTTATTGGAAAGGATGTGTTGCCTACAATTCCTCCAAAATGTACCTCAGTACTTTGTGGATGAAAACAAAGCCTTGGACCGTCTTAAAATTAGTTTGCAGTTTAAGAAGAAATATCTTCATCCTACTTAGTAGGAGGGTTTTCTTGATTGTATCCACTCTCTTCTTTTTAATGGAAATTTCTTCTTTCTCTTCAACATTTTTTAGGAGTTGTGCCATTCAGATTATATTTGTGTATGGGTATTTTTTGTATTGGGTATTATTGTTTTTCTTTGTGGATGAGGAGTTGATGAAGATGGAGCTGTGAAGATTGATGATGTTGCTTATTAGCTGGATGAAGTTGCAGTTGAAGATTTGGAAGCTGAAACATATTATATAGGTTTTATGAAGCTAATGTTGGGGTCGCGATTTTAGCTAGTACATTGTGCTGATTGAAGATTTTCTTAGCAAAGAGATTAGAGCTTTTATTCACTTTTTCCTAAGGTCACGAGGACGCTTCCTTTCTAAGTGTGGGGATGTGTTGAGTGTGAAATATGTTGGTTTTTGGGCTGATTTTTTGTTGTTTTTTTATGATAAATGGTTGTTTATTTTGAAGTGTTTGGAAAGGTTTGGATAAGTTTGAAGGGTTTTTGATGAGGATGTTTGGTTCTGTAAGGTCTGATTTTCTTCTTTTTTCTTCTGTTTTGTTTCTGTTTTGGTAGTAGAGATGGTTGAATGAATGTTTTGAGAGATGATTGAAGTTTTGTGAAGAGGTTTATGAAAGATTGAATTGGTTTTGTTTTGGTTTTTATGATTTTTATGGGTTCTATTGATCTTCTGTGAAGTTCTGTAAGCTTATGTAGCTTTGTTGTTCTGTACTTCTGTTGCTCTGTGGTCCTGTTCTGTTGTTTCTGTTGAGTGTTATGATGGATGTGTGGATATTTTGGGAAGTGTTTTTGTCTTAGAAAAGGATGAATGGAAGCTCTATCCAAGCTAATTGAAGTGAAGAAGTAACTGTTGAAGATTCACAGAAGGTTACAGAAGGCAGTGACGGAAGACAGATTTCACATGACACTATGAAGTCTCTAGTGACTCTTCATATCAGACATACCTTTTGGAAGGTGTATCCATGATCTAAGAAGGAGTATTGAGAGTGATTATTGAGTATTGTAGTGAGGATATGATGTATTATTGATGTAGAGAGAGAGAGAGAGAGAGAGAGTCAGAGATAGTCAATTTTATCAAAATAGTGTAATTGTATATGAGAGACTGAGAGAGAGAACTATGAAAATATTGAAGATGAATACTATGTGATATATTTACATTCAAAGATGGTGTATTGCTTTGTGTTCTTTGTTCTTTTGATGGTGAAGATTATGAAGAATATGGTTGATTTTATAAAATCCGTGGGAGATCTACATGATGCTGCATGAAGATTTGTTGTGTCTGGTGTTCTTTTCTTCATTGTGATCATATAAAACCTAATAAAAAATCTTGTTGAGGATGACAAGATAGATTTTCTTGCAGTAGAAACCCTATTTCCTTGGTGTCTCTCTTGGGGCTCCCAAAAATCCCTATGAAATGCACTATAAAACCCTTGCATGTTGACAATTGAGCTTGTTACAAGCTAGTAGTACCACTAGGCTACATTGCCTTAAGTTAGGCTAAAGAACATCAAATGATGTTCTTTATCATTGAATCAATAGTTAATCATAAGTTTTTGGAAGTGTTTGATATGTAATTACTTGTCTAAGTTTGAACTTTCACTAAAGATAGATAGTAGGTATCAACACTATATTAGAGTATTAGTTAATTTCCATGCACTTTGGGAACCCCCAATACCTTAATTATTTGATCACATGTTCAAATCTTATTGTCTTACTTAAAGGTGGTGTCTACCCTAAAATGCTATATAAGCTACCTTTAAAATCCCACTTTCAAATATGATCAAGATTTAGTCTTGGGGTCAAATATTTGTCACTTATTTAAAATTGAGACTTGAGAAATTTCCAAAATCTCTTATATGGTGTTTATCCTAAACAAGCAGGTAGAGCCATCATACTAGCTAAGATTTGAATTGCTTGAGGGGGTATTAAGGGTTGTTGTGGCATCCATGTGGGGGTATAGGAGTAGGCTTAGGAAGGACAACTATAGTATTACTATTGGCACCACTAGATGGTGGGTTCATCCACCACTTCGAATAGTCCTCGAAGGAGTAGATCGCTAGATTTAGGCATAAGGGTAAACTCCCTCTTTTTCATGTGTTGGGATTACTCTTACTACAAGGGACTATAAGCCCCCTAACTTTGAGGGATACAAGAATAGTATAGCCCAAAGAGCATTTGAAAAAAAATTATATGCATTTCCTTAGCCTTTCTTCACTCTCCTTTCATTGGATTCAAGAGATCTCTAGCCTATGCTCATGTTCTTGCATTAATAGCTCTTTCTCCACCTCTGAACGAAGAGTCATATACTCAAGAATTGAGTCTTAGGCCCTTATGGGAATACTAAAGGCTTGAGGAAAACATATCACCTTTTGAAACCTAAAATGGACCTGGTGGTGGCCTCTCACACTCTAAGCTCATCGCCAGGGACCTTACACAACCAACCCCCATGGCCCTATAGGCTTATTGCCTTGAGCCACTAGCAAGAACTAGAAACTCTCTCTAAACACTCACGGGGGGATTCACTAGTAATAATAAGGAGATGTCACCTACATGCAAGAAATATATGAAAATACCCCTTATCTACCCCCTATTTATGGAACCTTACCTTATAAGATGTACCTTCCTTCCCTTAAATAACCCCCCTCCCTTACATCACGTGGTACCATACGGTAAACCCTAGTGGACCCCCCGGGTAAACACTGAAATATTGAATTTATAGTCTTCTATCTAACTACCTATCTCATAGTCCAACTAGAAGTGTGTTGAGAGTTATGCAATCACGCCCATGTGACAGCCTCTTTGTATGGAGAAAAGGGCAAGACTCATATAGTTTACTAGAGAGGGTGCGTGAAATACAGGATGCCTAAATCCCATAAGCACAGTGGAGAAAAAGGGAACCATCTTGAGCCTATAAAGTGATGTATCTTCTTATCATTCAATGATGGACTACTATTGTTCTTTATCGTTTCAATCATAGTTAGTGTTATACTCAAGATTTTTCTTATGAGTCCAAGCTTCCATCTTGAAACCTAATTCACTTGAGTAACAGTTGGTCTCTCTAATCTATGCCATCATGAACATTGCCTTTGTGTTCCATCCGCCATAGCCATGCTCTAGATCCATGCATTTTAACATGGTATCATAGCCATGGTGAGCATGGCTAAGCTCAACATATCTCCCTTCTCTGCTCTCTTAGCTCCTCTTCACTTTTGGTCACCTTATTGTCAACTCATGAGATCAGTTTTCATCTCTATCTCCACTTGACCTTCTACTGTATCCATAGTGAGCTGGACATACCTTAGTTGGATCTTCTAGATCTCTCTCTACATGCATATCTTCTAGTGATTCCTTTTGGAGATATCTCCCTCTATTCATGGCACTTCTCTATGCTACATAAAACCCTGACATTGGTGCCTTCTTAGACCAGCATTGCATGAATTCAAGCTCGCTACCTGCTTTACACCATCATTAGGTCATATTGATGTCATTGTGCGCATAGGTCTTGATCTTCCCTGTGACTATAGGGCATTTGAAGCTTGTTACATAAGCTTCTCCCCCACCAAATATTGTGGCAAATGGTTGCTATATGAGCTATTTCATCAAGAAAACTAGTCATCTCCAAGAAACCCTATTGTGGTAGCCATAGCCACAAGCACCAAAGCTCATATTTGTTATTATTTCTTTATTCCTCTCAATTCAAGAAACTCACTATCACTATGATCTACTATCACACTAAAGATACAACAAGATTCACCACTTAAATCATCAAGGAGGGGAGACTTTGAAAGATTTGAAGACCTCAAGACCAAACATCCAATGACCTTCAAGCTCATAACACTTCAATTTTACCTATTGGAGTTCTTGCCACTCTGACCTTAGTTCCCAGTAAACATTTGGGCATCAAACCACCATGGAGGGGACTCAAGTTACAAGACAAGCATCAAAGAATCATCATCAAGCTTGACATCTAGTTCTTCACAACTAGTATATTTTGATACTAACCTAGTGTTTTTTGGCACTTGTGCTTATTAGCACACTCAAGATCAATTTTTGTGCTACTCAAATGTGAGAAATTTGTGTTGATTTGCTATTGCTTCAGCCATCCAACATGGGCAAAGATTCATCAACATGTCAATTCAAAGAAGTCGGGTTTCATACCTAGCAAACCTGACAAGCTCATCTTGATGAAGAAGGGCCTATGGGACATTACCAGTGGACAAGAGAAGAAGCCTCGGGATGCAACTCTTGTAGCTACTTGGCAGAAGAATGATGACAAAGTACATACTATCATCAAGTTGGAGTTGGATGATAGCTAAATCCATCATGTGGATGCTTGTGACATGTCCCATGACACTTGGGATAGATTAGATACTTTGTTTGGTGCACATTCCAAGTCCTCAAAGTATCATTTACTAATTGGATTTTTTTGACTTGATATGAAGCCTAATACATCCATGGCATCTATCTAAACTACATGAAAAGTCTCCTAACCTAGCTTGCAAGAATAAATCTCAAAATGGATGAAGATATTTTTATTGGTGTTATGCTAAACAGTTCACCTCCTGATTATGATAATGTTTCTACCATTTTAATCAACATGCAAAACCCTAAACTAGTAGACATTAAGGCCTTTCTATTGGAACATGAAAAGATGATTAAAAATAAAGAAGAGTCAAGTACGTCTAAGGATGAAAAAATGTTGTATGTCAGTAAATAGGAACAAATGAAAAAAGGACTAGCTATTTCGTGACTTCTGCAAAAGGACCATACACACTGAGAAGTTATGTTATGCCAGAAAGAGGTCTCAAAAGGCCTATCTTGTAGCTATGGAGCAAAAGAAGAAGAAGAAGAAAAAGAAGAAGACCATCAAGAGTAGAAGGACAAGCCTCACCAGTCATTCTATTCCCAATTTTTTGATAGGCTTTTTTGAAGCCTTGTATAACCTTGCCCTAATGCTTCTATCATAAGCTTTGTAAACTCCTCATGCTCGGGGAAGTTACTATATGTATATCCTCTACATCACATGCATTCAAGGACTATTTATAAATATTCTTATTTGTAGTATTTTCTTAAATAAAACATAACCCTTTTCTATTCAATCTGTAAATAACCCCTTTATATTACACTCTTCTATATGTAAAAAATATATACAATTAGTATTTAAAAAATACATTATTTTGAACCCTCGTGATGCATGCATATATTCTTACTTGAGTCCTCATGTAACTTGGCACTCTGTACACTTTGTGGGGACCCTATTACAGCCTCTCAATGTCTACCATGTGTTTGGTACCCACACTTAGCTTTTTTTGTGACAATCTCTAGTGTTTTCCATGTTTGTGGTGTGACCACACTTTATAGGTGGTGACTCACTAAAGCCTCTACACACTTTGTGTCTTTCTAGTTGTGATTGAGGAGGGATGTTGAGAGTTATGCAATCACATTCATGTGACACCCTCTTTGTACGGAGAAAAAGGGCAAGACTCATATAGATTACTAGAGAGGATGCTTGAAATATAGGATGCCTGAATGCCATAAGCACAGTGGAGAAAAAGAGAACCATCATGAGCCTATATAAAATGATGTACCTTCTTATCATTCAATGATGGAATACTATTGTACTTTGTCCTTTTAGTCATAGTTAGTGTCATACTCAAGATTGTGTTTATGAATCCAAGCTTCTATCTTAGAACCTAATTCACTTGAGTAATAGTTGGTCTCTCTAATCTATGTCATCATGAACATTGTCTTTATGCTCCATCCATCATAGGCATGCTCTAGATCCAAGCATCTTAACAAAGTGCCCAACATAAGGTATCTAGCATACCACATAAACGTATCATAGGCTTCCTTGGTTGATTGCTCTCGCCTCTAATCACAAGTGTACTAGCCCAGTAGGGAGTGTCCCACCATTCCTCATCTTATATATCATAAATCATAACATTGACTCTACTCTTTCTCACCAATTAACCCTTGTGAATCTTATATCTAGATAGTTTGAGTTTCCTCACACACTCAGTCAATATGAAGACAATTGCCATGCATTGGTGTGTGCAAAATAATGCTTGCATGCATAAAGTGAATGAAATGTGCACAAGCATTATTAATGTAGAAGAAAGCATGTACATGAAACAAATAATCTTTCGGTATTCTCTCATGAACATGCTCTAATGATATGCGATGTTACTACACAAACTAGTAGGCATTGAGTATCCCAACTCATGCTATCTTTAGAAGAACAATCTATACATGATATACATATGAATTTGATCCATTCTAGCAATATTTATCATAATTCTAATCACTTGGCACACTTAGAATATACAATGGAGAATGGGGCCAACCCTGTAGTACCAAATTGCCCTATTTAGACATAAAATTCCTTTCTTTTGATACTTTGAGAATGAATGTTGTAATTTTATAATTTTCTAGTATCTTTGAGTATTCTTAGCATCTGACTAATTATTGGTAAATTTTTACCATTTTTTGCTATATTTCTTATTTTTTAATTTTATCCATTTATTTTATAATATATAAAAATTAGAAAATAATAAAAATGAAGTGTTGAGAATTAAGTTTAAGCCCTTCTTTATCCATCACCAAAATAGTTTTTTATTTGGATTTCATTTGCTATAAAAATTAGAGCACTTATGCTTCAAATGCTTCCATGACCGTGACACCAATATGTTGCCTCGTGTGAAGGCCAAATCCACTCACGCTATCCAAAGATGCTAACACACTTGAAAGCCTCCCCATATTTAGCACACTCCATCACACACACACACACACACACACACAACCCCCTTCTTCTCATAAGAATTGCTATTATGTGTGTAGTAGGAGAGAGAAAGACTAGAATGTAGAGAAGAGAGCTGAAAAACCAGTATTCTTATTTCTTCACCTCATCATGTGAGAGTGGTATCATCATGTAGAGAATAGAGAATAGACTCTGAATATGTGATAAAAAAAGCTAGACAATGAAGATTGAGGAGGAGAAGATGATCAAATCAAGCTCCATGATTTCATTTTTTCTTCAATGCACATTTTTTCTCATATTTTTCCTCTTCAAAATGACCACCTATATTTAATAATTATAGCCCTTTGAAGCCTAACCCAAGTGTCCCTATAAATTGGGCATGCCCACTTGATTTTGGGACCTTTTTTGGTCTCCTTGGCTACCCAAATCATGTTCCTCCCCATAGATTAAGATCTCTTAGTATGAAATTCTACCTCAAATGAGTGGAGTTAATGTCCAAATGATGGGCATAAGCTTCTTTCTTGTCTGTATACTCAACTTTATGCTCCGCTTTGCCTCTAGCTTTAAAATGATCTACATTGAATGCCTAAAATGTTTTGCACAAACGGCCACTTTGAAGCTTTAAATCTTCATTTTCCACTAAAAATGTATTACATATAATCTATAAAAAATGCTCTAAAATCTTGCAAAGTGTACCTTCAAATCCATCTCTCAAAAGACTAGTAGAGAGAGAAAGACAAGAAGAGAGAGAATGACAAGAAGAGAGAGAAGGTAGGGAAGCCATCAAAGCTGAAGGAGATGAAGATGAAGATGAAAGGGTATTGATATTAATTGATTATGCCAAAAATGAAACCCCATACATCATATGTACCTAGACAATGTAGGTGGTATTTTCTTGAGTATTTATATTTCCCCTTTTCAAATTTTCTCCAATCTTCATGATTTACTTGGAAGTGTCAGTATTTGCCATTGATCAAGGATGCAATGCAAGTATAAATTATAAAAATATTACGAGATTGGATGAAAATCACAAAAAAACCCACATTTTTCTCTTCTTGAAAATAGTGGACTATATCAAATTCTCCACAAAATGTTGATTACTTTGGAAGCTCATCCATCAACAACTATTTTGCACTTCTAAGAACCAAAGGTGCATCTAATTGGTAGACTTTGTGATATTTATGTGCATTGCAAGTCTAATTTATGGCACTCTAAAACAAAAACTATATGTTATGTTTCATTTTGCAAACATTGTTGCAGAGGTGGAAAAGTATCTAATCACCTTTATAGCAATTGCCACAATATCTACATAATTCTTTAGATGACTCACATTCAGAAAGAAAAAAATTCAAAAAAAAAGATACAAGTGTATACAACAATGCTTTGAAATTTGTTTGAATGGGCTCAAAAAATAATGAGCTTTTATCTGAAAATAAAAATGGTTATACTTTTTGAGTTCATGGATCAATATATCATTGTGTAGATTCCCCATTACCAAATGAGAATAAATGGCAAGTACCAAATTTTGTATAATTTTGTATTTAGGATACTGAACATGAGTTACAAATTGAATGGAAGTTATACATAAGATTTTGCTAAAATTATTAAAGATGCTTTACTTATTAGATATAATATCACAATGTTTATGCCCATTGCAGATTTACAGCAATTGGTGCAAACTTGCAAAACAATCCCTTTGTCAAAATAAGATGGATAATTTTTTAGAATTGGTCCACTTCAAATAAATATTTTGTTCCAAATATAAGTGAACTTACCATAATCATGCTTAGGTAAGATGATAGTGACATGTTTGAACATCACAATATTCAAGTTTGCCGTGGACCATGGTGTTGGTTTATTGTATCTAACTTACATAAGGTATATATTATGCCTTTATTATACATTCTTCTCTTTCTAACTAGAGAGGATGGATGTCTTTATTATCAAAAGTCCATATAGATATATGAATCCTCATTTAAATATGAAATATCTTATAGCAAAGATTGTGTTAGTCAAATGTAGTGTTATGCTTCTCAACTTCAAGTTTGTGATGACACTAATGCATGTCTCTTATGTGGTGGTCACTTGCTATAATAATTCATTGCTTATGCTTATGGTGATATTTTTTAATATATATTATCATAGTGTCATTGTAACTAAGAAAATTTGCAAATTGAAATATATAGGAGATTGGAAAATATAGTTAGCATGATGGATGCAATTGAGAAAGATATTGGCGAAGTTGTTGTGAGCAAGAGAATAGTGTTGCTATCTTCTTTCATAGGTGGACCTAGACTCATGTATCAACCATATCAAGATGCTATGGTAATTGTGCACAACAAAGGAAAAATCTAATTTGTCTATCACTATGGTATGTAGTCCTAAGTAGAAAGAGATTACATATTCTTTATTGCCTAGGAAATCTGCATATGATTGACTAGATTTGATTGCACAAGGTTTTCATAAGAAACATAAAGACGTAATAGAATTGATACTAGAAAAGGAACATGTTTGTAAGGTTGTTGGGATTTATCTCTTATATTTTCAAAAAAGAGACTTTCCTTATTCATATACATGCTCGATATTTGAGCCATATTCTAAGTCCTTAGAACCATATCATTATGATATATTGGTTGGTATTTAGCTTCCTAATCAAGATAATTGTCAATTTTTGTGTCGATGTCACTAATGCATGATATTTTGTTTACATTGGGAGTGTTCAATGGAAAAGTCCTTGCATGAAGGATGGCCAATGTGTGAAGGGGTATCCAAAGAAGCTTGTACATTCAATTATAGTTGATAATAGCAATTATCCTTGAATAAAATAGGAAAAAACAAAGTTCTTAAGGTAGCATCTTATATAACTGATGGGTAAAACCTTACAATCATTACTTGACATTCAAGTACAATGTTCATATAAGTATAAAGTGATGCTCAACATTTATATCAACCAAATATTCGTATAACTATATTTATAAGGGCCATGATCATATAACTATTAAATTTAAACTATGTATAGTTCCATACCAATGGAAATGGCATGTAAGTTACATTTACTTAGAGAAAGTAATGTTGCTTTTCGTGGCTCTTGTAGCATTTATGATATGATCCATAATGAAAACTTGAAAAACCAACTCTCTTGCAATTGTTTATATCTTGAGACTACCACCATTTTGTATCAAGTATTTTCAATGTGTTGGGATTGGAATGTGCAAAAAAGAATGTGAAAAAAGAGAAGGTAGGGAAATACATATGGCTGGATATATTTTGTTTCTCCTATGTGTAGAGAAAAATGCTACTTATGTCTATTTATCACTAGATGTGATGTACTTTCTTTGAGTTATTTATGGTTGATAATGTGATACACTCCACATTTTGAGAGGCTTGCATGGCAAAGGGAGGCTTGTGATGTATTCGACACTTAGGAAGGCTTGTGTGTGTCTGAGTGAGCTCCTTATTAATTACAAACAGTCCTCATCTTACCTTCACTCTATGTGTATGTGTGTACACTTTTTTTTGTGTGTTGTGTGCAATCAAGATTTTAGATTTTTTAAGTGTGTTTCAAGTGCTGGAAAACAGAGTGAGTGAGAAAACAAAGTGTCTAAGTGGCTCTTGCACTCTCGTTCCTAGGTTTGGCCTGATAGGCTTGTATATTTGGTTTCTGGCCCATCCTTGCCAGTTTATAGGGTTTTTGCTATGCCTTTCGCTCAGTAAAAATTCATTTGAAGATCTATGACTCCGATTGATGCTGCTCATGGGCTAGATCGTGAGATAGCCAACTAGCATCGCCACTATGTTTGCGTCTTGCTGATTATTGTATTCCTTGCACTAGAAAGGTGTTTCAAGTGTTTGTATGGCCTTCGGAGGTTTTCATGGCCGGTGTCTAGGTGGGTATGGTCCACAATGTAAAAATTTTGGAAAAAATAGAGTTTAGCCCATATAAAATCTAGATACAACAGCTTATAAAACATGTGGTCACCTTTGTACCACATCCTCTTGAGAATTCCCACTCCTCAATAGAGACCTCCACCCCTTCACAAGAGGGTGTGATCAAAGCTCCATGTAACCATCGCATAGACATAAACCACGACATCTCCTCCGTGCCCTCAAGATATTGAATCGATTGATAGCGTGTACTGCGTTGAAATTCCGATCGCACTTCCTCCCAATCTTTCTTGGCTTGCTTGTATCTAGCGAGCCACGTCTCCATGGATGCATGGTGCAACATGCAGAAACGATTCATTTTCTCCTCCACTGAAGCATCCATCCTTTTTTCTACCCCATTTCCAACCACCACATCTTTGGTTAGGTCTATCATCGTCCTTCAGTGACCATAACATATTGTTGTATGAATCCATCATTGTAGCTAATGTGAAATATGCACTAACACCTCTGACACCAACCAACCTTCAGCCATGCTATCTTCTGGCCAAGCTTATTGTCACACAAATACTTTTAGGGTTTTCATGAAGTGCTCCAAGAAGAACATCCATCACATATGGACATGTCCCACAATCTCCACTTCATCTACAAGATGCACTAGGAGGGGGGTTTGTATCTTGATTGAGCATGGTGGTGGGCAAGTACTTATGAAAGAGACAAACCATCTCCATTGCTCCCTACCTTGCAGATTCAATAGAGGATGTATTGATCTCCTTCTGTGAGATCCATTGCACTAAATTTGGCAACCTATAAATTTCCCTACATATTTCTAGAGTAAAGCATCCTACGATTACAATCGGTAGTACAAATTGCCACAAATAAAGAAGCATTACGAGCATCGACTAGACTCCAAATAGCAAAATATGTACACAACTTACGATCCATTCGTAGTACAAACCTGACATATTTTATGCCAATCATGGGATTTTAGCGCCCTGATAGTTGGTCATCTTTAGAAAAAGTAGATTTGAGAGAATGGATCATACATATTGGAGTATGGATAAACCTAATAATTTACTTCACAATGCACTCTTCTTTAGTAGACAAAACCCAAGGAGCACGAGTTAGTTGCAGGTGACCATCAACACTTGATTGTGGCCAAAGTGCCTCCATCTTGCCCACCTCCTTCAAATCCATTCGTGCCCTTGCAGTGTCTCTCTTTCTTGTGATGTGGTCCCATAGTAAGTTTCCCACATTCTTGAAAATATGCATGGGATCCAACGAGTGGTTGATCTATAAGTGGGTCCAATACGGTAACTCGTAGAAAATGGAGAACCATCACATTTTGTTTGGATGTGACTCCGTGTGGACCATTTTCAACTTGTACCAACTTTGGACGTTCATTCGTATTGGAGGTCATCCAAGAAAACCTTCCCTTAGTTCATGACCCTCTAGCAAGAAAGAGACATGTCCTTGATATACCATCTTCTTCATGGTTCATGGCCTTTGGGAGTCTAGCACTAGGCATTATAACTTGAGGTAACTAGACCTGTCCTAACACCCCTATTTTTAGTGAACACAAACTTGAATGAGCTATGATAGATATGACCAACGAGAATGGAAGCCAACTTACCTGAGAACTCCCCAAATCTCGAAAAGTCATGCATGGTCCGCATGAGAATGGCTCATATATTGGCAGACCGCTGAGCATCACACTTGCTTATATCTTCCATGATGACCCCCTCCTCTCACAAAATCTTAAGCTCATCAACTAATGGATGGAGATAGACGTCCATATTCTTGACTTTGTAGCGGCCAAGAACGAGCAAGATAAGGATCATGTGTCCTTTCTTCGTAGAAAGCCATGGCGGGATGTTGTAGTTAACAAGGACTAGAGGCCACACACTGTAAGAAGTTGAGCGGAGACTGAATGGGTTCATGCCATCCCAAGCAA